>NC_062296.1:99407831-99689450 GCF_902655055.1 Lutra lutra
ACAGCCATGAAAACGCGCAGCAAAGTCGCCCGAAGAAACATCAACTGTGGCATTGCTGGGTCTTCCTAGAGGCGAGGGTCTGCAGAGGCCACAGACCAAAGTACTGCCCAGGCTGGGTCCACATGGGAAGGCATCCATTCTGGTTCCAACGTCACCATGACATGATCACATCAGCCTGGACTTGTGTGGCCACCAGAGACACCGTCACCATCATCCTGGAGATGTTGCTGCTGGATTTCCGTGACCACCAGAGACACCATCACCATCATCCCAGATATGCTGCAGGTGCATTCCTGTGACCACCAGAGACGTGGTCACCATCATCCTGGAGATGTTGCAGGTGGACTCCCGTGACCACCCAAGATCCGGTCACTGTCGTCCTGGAGATGCTGCATGTGGATTCCCCAGACCAGAGATGCTGTCACCATCATCCTGGAGATGTTGCTGCTGGATTCCCGTGACCACCATAGACACCATCACCGTCGTCCCGGATATGCTGCAGGTGCATTCCTGTGACCTGCGGGAAGAGAAGGATCCAGTCTCACAGCCATGCAGTGTAAACACATCCCTACGTGACACATCCCAGAACCTTCCTCGCCCTCCTTGCAGGTGGACATTCCCAGCAAATGTAAGGGGGGCATCACCTGTTGTTGTGACATTCCCCACACTGCAGTCTGAGCAGGCTTGAGGGACAAGCTCCCACCCCTCCTGCCCTTGTCTTTGCAGATGTGAGCTCCCAAGCTGGGGCTCGACCATGAGCAGGACCTGGGGGCCACCTCCCTCAGGACTGGCACAGTGAATGCACCCTCTGGCCAGTTTCATGGCGCCGGAGCGGGAGTCCCCACGAACCCACTCGGACCCCTGCTCAGACTCGGAGGAGTAATCAGCCAGTGCTGCTCTCCCTGCTATGTTTTCTGTTACAAATAGACTCAGCGTCTTTCCTTGGAGTCTCTCCATTCTACCCCGTGAAGATGGTCCACGGGGTAAATTTGATGGTAAATTCCCATCCCCACCGCAAGCACCGTTCTGACAGAGGTCATCTTCACTCTTCCTCAGGAGACGGGAATGTACTCGGGGAATGTATGGGAAGAAGAACACACATCGTTTCCAGATGGTCATGGTAGATGCCCAATAAAACCCAAGAGAACGAATCATAAAACTGTTTAGAACCATAAGCAAATCTGGCAGGAGCTTTTGACACAAAATAAATATTCCCAAAGCCAATCGCCTTCTCTGTAGCAACCACGGCTCATCAGGAAATATCAGAGAACACGACTTCATGCACGACAGCACCACAAATACAAAATGCATATAAATGCAATCGAGAACCCGAGTGTGGAGCCCACATGACCCGTCTGAAGGGAGAAAAGCCAAGCGGTATTGACAGACCAACGAAAGGCAACAGGAATACATGGACAGACGTACCGTTTTCATGAAAACAGACTCGAAATACTATGAAGACATCGATTCTCTAATAATTAGTGTCTCAGGTCCATGTGGTTCCAATTAAGTCCAGACACATTTGTTTTAGCTTTGGCAAAATGAATCTGAAGCTCTTCTGGAAAATAAATTTGTAGGAAAAGCTAAGAAGTCCTTTTTTTTTTTTTTTTTGTAAACTCAGATCAATGTTGAAAGAGTTATCCATTCAAAGAGCAAAACATATTTTATTTTAAGGGTATCATAATTAAGACAGTATGGGACAAAAATAAGAATTAGCAGATGGGAGAAACAAAAAGGCCTTTAAAAAAATAAAACTAAATATGTATGAACTCTCTACAGTGCATATATACATTATTAAAAACCAACAGAGAAATGGAGGGAAGAAAAGGATATTTGGCGTATAGTGTTGGGGAGTTATTGGGGAAAAATGAATCAGGACCCCACCTCGGATCAAAACCGCAATAAATCCGGGGCGCCTGGGTGGCTCAGTGAGTTAAAGCCTCTGCCTTCGGTTCAGGTCATGATCCCAGGGTCCTGGGATCGAGCTCCACATCGGGCTCTCTGCTCGGCGGGGAGCCTGCTTCCCCCTCTCTCTCTGTGCCTGCCTCTCTGCCTGCTTGTGATCTCTGTCTGTCAAATAAATAAATAAAATCTTAAAAAAAAAACTGCAATGAATCCCAAGCATATTGAAGTATAAAGTAAAAAATTAAATCAGAAAATATAGAATTGTCCATTGACAAGGACTTCCCAGAAATACAAACAGTAGGAGAAATTGTATGGAAAAAAGGATTGATCTGGCTACATGTAAATTGAAACGCTTTATATCTAAAAACTAGAAACCATATTAAATAGCTCAAAAGAAACTGAAAAGTATTTACAAACTCCATTAATGATATAAGGCTTGTGTCCTTCATATGTAAAAAGCTCTCAGTAATCAATAACAATGGCAGGTGCTTATTGAATGCTTTTGTGCATTAAAATTTTTATGCTGCACACTTTCTGTAAAATATCTAGTTTAAATATCCCCCAAACCCTATTGATGTGATACAGATTGGGAAACAGAATGAAAGGAATTAATTAAACTGTCCAGCGTCACAGAGCGAGGGAGCTATGGTTTGGGATTGAAAGACTCCAAAGCTCATGATCCTAAGCACTGACACTCCCCCGCCCCACACACACACTGGAACAATGACCCCCTTCATCCTCGTGCAGGAGAAAATGACACGCAGCAAACAAAACACAGGGAAAATAAATACTCGCCACCAGAAGTTACATAATGCTTGAAGGAGGGCATGTGAAGGAATGCGCACCGGGTGCTCTGTGCTCCCGAGGAATCCCTGAATTCTATCTGCGAAACTCAGTTAAAATTTTTAAAAATTAAAGCAACAGACGCCTCTTAAAACTGTGAAATCTGAAGGGTCATATTTTCTTCTTTGAACATAAATTCTAACGCCACACAGGGCTGCCTCCCCCGCTATGCCGTGCTGTGCTGGTATAAGTCACAAACTCAGTATAAAGTCGTATTTCTGCAAAGTCCCATGACACTGCGAACTGGGCCGTGGATGAGTCCGCCTATCTGATCCAGAAATTTCACCAGAAAGTCAAAATTGCATACTCTGGGGTGTGCAGGGAATGATTGAAATTCCCCCAAATCAGAGCCCGGATGCATAGATGCGAATGCACCTGTGTGTGGAGATACGGAGCAGCTGCCAAAAATCTGAGGTTGGGACGGCACGTGTAATGTGGAGACATGTTCCTTACACCGGCTGCGTTGCTTTAATAACGATAAACCGTAGGTTTGACTCGTGGGCCAATGTCCCCGGTCCTCCCTGAGCTGTGCACGCAGAGGGGAGAAGGATGGAGGCTGATTGAGAGATTCGAGGTTCTCTGCAGGCAATGGGTGTGTCCGCGAGGAGCCACATCCCTAGTCACCAGCTTCGACGTCCATGCCCTCATCACCAGCATCGCTTTCGGGCCCCTTGGGTGCCCCCACTCAGATGACCAATTACTGGGTCTCCGAAACTATAACCATGTACTTCCTGTCGACACTGTAACCATGTACTTCCTGTCGAAACTGTAACCATGTACTTCCTGTTGAAACTGTAAAAATATACTTCCTGTACAAACTGTAACCATGTGCTTCCTGTCGAAACTGTAACAACGTAATTCCTGTCAAAACTGTAACAATGTACTTCCTGTGGAAACTGTAACCATGTGCTTCCTGTCGAAACTGCAACCATGTACTCCTGTCGAAACTGTAACAACGTACTTCCTGTCAAAACTGTAACAATGTACTTCCTGTGGAAACTGTAACCATGTACTTCCTGTCAAAACTGTAACCATGTACTTCCTGTTGAAACTGTAAAAATATACTTCCTGTAGAAACTGTAACCATGTGCTTCCTGTCGAAACTGTAACCATGTACTTCCTGTTGAAACTGTAACAACGTACTTCCTGTGGAAACTGTAACCATGTACTCCTGTGGAAACTGTAACCATGTACTTCCTGTCGAAACTGTAACCATGTACTTCCTGTTGAAACTGTAACCATGTACTCCTGTCGAAACTGTAACCATGTACTTCCTATCGAAACTGTAACAACGTACTTCCTGTCGAAACTGTAACAACGTATTTCCTGTTGAAACTGTAACCATGTACTTCCTGTCGACACTGTAACCATGTACTCCTGTCGAAACTGTAACCACGTACTCCTGTGGAAACTGTAACCATGTACTTCCTGTCGAAGCTGTAACAACGTACTTCCTGTCAAAACTGTAACAACGTATTTTCTGTCGAAACTGTAACCATGTACTTCCTGTCGACACTGTAACAACGTATTTCCTGTCGAAACTGTAACCATGTACTTCCTGTCGACACTGTAACCATGTACTTCCTGTGGAAACTGTAACCATGTACTTCCTGTTGAAACTGTAACCATGTACTTCCTGTCGAAACTGTAACCACGTACTTCCTGTCGAAACTGTAACCATGTACTCCTGTGGAAACTGTAACCATGTACTTCCTGTCGAAACTGTAACCATGTACTTCCTGTCGAAACTGTAACCATGTACTCCTGTCCAAACTGTAACCATGTACTTCCTGTGGAACTGTAACAATGTACTTCCTGTCGAAACTGTAACCATGTACTTCCTGTGGAAACTGTAACAATGTACTTCCTGTCGAAACTGTAACCATGTACTTCCTGTCGACACTATAACCATGTACTTCCTGTGGAAACTGTAACCATGTACTTCCTGTTGAAACTGTAACCATGTACTTCCTGTCGAAACTGTAACCATGTACTCCTGTGGAAACTGTAACCATGTACTTCCTGTCGAAACTGTAACCATGTACTTCCTGTCGAAACTGTAACCATGTACTCCTGTGGAAACTGTAACCATGTACTTCCTGTCGAAACTGTAACCATGTACTTCCTGTCGAAACTGTAACCATGTACTTCCTGTCGAAACTGTAACCATGTACTCCTGTCCAAACTGTAACCATGTACTTCCTGTGGAAACTGTAACAATGTACTTCCTGTCGAAACTGTAACCATGTACTTCCTGTGGAAACTGTAACAATGTACTTCCTGTCGAAACTGTAACCATGTACTCCTGTCGAAACTGTAACCATGTACTTCCTGTCGAAACTGTAACCATGTACTTCCTGTCGAAACTGTAACCATGTACTTCCTGTTGAAACTGTAACCATGTACTTCCTGTTGAAACTGTAACCATATACTCCTGTCCAAACTGTAACCATGTACTTCCTGTGGAAACTGTAACCATGTACTCCTGTCGAAATTGTAACCATGTATTCCTGTCGAAACTGTAACAACGTACTTTCTGTGGAAACTATAACCATGTACTTCCTGTCGAAACTGTAACCATGTCCTCCTTTCTGCTTTGGAGAGTGATTGTGCCCTCGATGATGACAGGGTGTGTCGCCAGCCCCACCACCTGCCGCCTGCAGGAGGGACGTCCACAGGCAGCCAGGACCATCTCCCAGCCTCTCTCAGTCTCCTTGCTCATCTCTCCGACTTGGAGTGGCCTGGAGCCAAGGTCATGTGACCCATCTTGCATGACAAACCCCCTCCACAGGGAACGAGGGACGGAGAGGTGCCACAGACCGGGACCCCCGGGTGCACACAGAAAGGAGGGGCTCACTGCGTCCGCAGAGGGCCACAGGAAAACCCGACACGCACAAAACAGCCAGCACCCATCATGCGTGAAGCCGTGGGCTGCAGGTCCCCAAAGCAGCCCGTGCATGTGAGCTTTGTGTCACATGGAAGGGGAGCTCACAATGGCCAGTCAGGCCACGGAATGCATGTCATGGACCAGCAAAGGCGTCCCCGCCCCCCAGCACCTCTGCCCCCCAAACTGAAATTCCCTTGGAAAACCGTCCAGGTGAACCCATCTGGGAGTCACCCCCCGCCGTCCCCAGAGAGATGTGCCCTGATTCACACGTGGACAGAAAACACGTGCTCAGTGCATGTGCCTTTGAGCACACGAGCGTGCAAACACGCACACCCAGGAATGGTGCCCATCTCTGTACACGCTCACAGACAGACCCAGGACCCCATTATGTATCAAAACCGAGGCATTTGGCCCGGACATCCGTGTTCAGATCCAGCCACACAACCGCCTGAATTTCTTGCCGGCGTTTGCAACCAGACACTCGCCCCTGCCTGAGACAAGTCCTCCGTGAGCCGGAGATGCCCCAGCCCCCGGCGGGAGACAGGGCTCCCCGGATTTCATTCTTTAGCCTAAATAAATGATTCTGTTTACTGCCCCCTCCCCCACCACATCACAGCTCACCGAGCTACAGAGCAAAATAACTCTCGTCGCCAGCCCGGAAATAAAACCCACACCGCCGAAGACGTCTCCAAGCACGGAGTTATTCGAGTCTTGTCGTTTGTGAAGTTTTGTCCCCAAATCACTTAAAATGGAAAAAGAGGGGAAAAAAAAAAAAACCCAGGAAGAAAACTTGCCCTGTCTGCCCACATCCCCGTCGTACTTTGTCTGCGGGGCTGTTTTGCATTTCAAGACATTTCTACTCACCTCGAGTTCCCGGTTCAAAAAGAAACAATAAGTTTAATCTTCTCACTTGACAATGATGTATGGTTCTGGAGAAAACACTTTTCAGGTATTATCATTAAAAAGCCTTTTTTTCCCCCTTCCCCCTCCGGTTTCCCGGCACACCCTCTGCATTAAGAAACGCACGTGGCGGGGCGCCTGGGTGGCTCAGCGGGTTAAGTCGCTGCCTTCGGCTCAGGTCATGATCTCAGGGTCCTGGGATCGAGCCCCGCATAGGGCTCTCTGCTCAGAAGCCTGCTTCTTCCTCTCTCTCTGCCTGCCTCTCTGCCTACTTGTGATCTCTCTCTGTCAAATGAATAAATAAAATCTTTAAAAAAAAATGTATTATAAAAAAAAAAAAAAAAAGAAACGCACGTGGCGTTCTCTGGAGAACTGGAAGCCTGTGAGGCTCCGGCCGTTAACCGCGGGAGCGGGACACGCGGCGGCCGCAATCCGGGAGATGGAAGGTCCAGAGGTTTGTGCCTTGTGCTGCGGCCAACGAGGCCCAGGGACCGTGTGGACGGTCTGGAGGCCGGTGGCCGCTCACACGCCCCACGTGGAATGAGATCGTCCTGTGGGGGATGCCGGTCCGGTGCGGAGTCTGAAGGAGCTGGTTTGGGTTCGAGTTCCTGCGTCTGACTCTTCCTCGCCCTTGCGGTGAGGTGGTGGCAAGCTTCTGTGCACACGGCAAGGAAAGGCGGACTGGGGTGCTCAATAGGGTGCGAGGAGGCAGAGACACGGGTCCCCATTGCCACGCCCGGGCTGCTTGCCATAGACAGGTGAGCGCAGGGCTTTCAGTGACCTCACATAACTCTGACCATGGGAAGCGTTCCCGGACGTGCAGCAGAAAGCACGGACCCACCAAGCGACACGGTGCAGGAAAACCTTCCTCCTGCCCCCCGGAGTGAGGCCGAGGGGTCCACGCAAAGATGACCAGGAGGACATCAGACCGGAGGGACGAGTGGGCTTTCCGCACCCACGGGCAGAGCTCAGTGAGCAGCATCGCAGAACCGTGGTGGGCGCTTGGGTGGGAGTCATGGTGACAGAGAACTTTTGCAGAGATGGGAAGACGGAGGGCGCGTTTCCAGCTTCCGGGGCTGACTGTGGGTAGGGAGGGAAACACGTGGGGGGAGCCCGTCGACCAAGGTGTGCGCTCGGGCAGCTCTCTCTGCGGCACCAGCTTTCCGCCCTGTTTGCAGACATGAAACCTTCCCCCGAGAGGGATTCTCAGCCGAGCTCCTTTCGCAAGAATGTCTGCCGTGTGTCGGCTAAGGGTCTCTCCCTCCCGGGGGCGTCCCTCCGCCTCTGTCTCTGCTCAGTGTTCTCCATCTCAAAGCCGTGCTGACACCAAACGGCACCATTTAGGGGGCATACTGCGTCCCTACAGCCAACACGCTGACCTCCCTGAGAGACTCAGAGCTCTCCAAACCTACGCAGAATTGGAGTGGCGGCCCTACGCAGAATTGGAGTGGCGGTGTCACCGCCACCGTGTAAAGCAACGGAAAGACTTTTCCAATCGGGTGTGAACATGGACACAGACGCTCCCAGCGGCATGATCCACAGTCACTAAACCCAAGTGTCCATGGATGGACGGACGGAAGGACAGAACGTAGTGTGTCCACACGGGGGAATGTTCCTCTGGTGCAGGAAGGACCCAGACCTTCACACCTAGGATCGGGGACAGCGGCAGGTGCCGGAGACCACATCACGTGGGACCCCACGGAGATGACACATGCAGAACGGGAAAAGCTATAGAGACGGAAAGCCAGTGTGTGAGCTGCGGGGGCTGGGAACGAAGACGGGGACTGACGGCTTCACAGATAGACAGTCACGGTTAAACTTGACATTATACGTCACTATTTGAACTTTATTTGTATTCCTTAACTCATCTCAGCTGTCATAAGAGAAGGATAATTTGTGCGTTAGCAGCAACAGCCCCACTCAGCAGCGCTCGTCCCCCCACAGGCAGCGAGCCTGGATGTGAGAGCGTTGGGGTGCCCCGTGGGTGACCCCAGGACGTCCTGCCCAGGGCACAACGTCACCAGCGGATGACCGCTGGCTGTCTCCCTGCACCCAGGGCCAATCGGCGAGAATAACACCAAGAATAAACACTGCCCGGTGTGCAGACATCTGGAGCCCTGCCTTCTGGGGAAGAAGAAAATATATTTATTTATCTGTTTACTCATCTCATTTTTATATACGAAGTTACTTATATATACTAATATATATTGCTTATATGTTAATTTCTGACGTATCCTTAATTTTTATTAACTTCTGTGTAATTGCTCATTATAATTACATGATTAACTGTGTTAATCGGAAATTTTATACAACTTTTATATAATTACATTGTTGCTCTGTGTAATGGAATTATATGTAAACACAACTGAAGTTATATAGTTTTTATATGTAATTGTTATTATTATACACAATTGTGTATATACACGTGTTGTTTTATATCATTGTATAGTTATATATACGTGTCCATTACATACAGCTGTTGTATATAATATGTAACACATAGAGTTGATACACTAAGTTGTATATAATTGTATGTATATTTGTATACATTTGTAATTGTATAACATGTAAATTAAATTAGTTGTTATATATTATATATAATTTATATTATATATATTATATTATATACCTGTTCTATGTAAATGTTATATATAAATTGTAATTATTTATACGTAATCATTATCATTATTATTTTTTAGTATTAATATAGAATTAATATGTCATCATATTATCACATAATTGCCATATATAAATTCACATACTAGGGGCACCTGGTGGCTCTGTTGGTTAAGCGACTGCCTTTGGCCCAGGTCATGATCCTGGAGTCCCAGGATCAAGACCCACCTCGGGGTCCCTGCATGGCAGCAAGTCTGCTTCCTCTTCCGACACCCCCCTTCTCATGCTCTCTCTCTCTCTCTCATTCTCTCTCTTTCAAATAAATACATAAATCATCTTTTAGAGGATAAATAAATAAATTGCCGTATTAAATGTATCTATACTTACATACATAATTGCCATGTATTAACGCATCAAATGTATCTATATCTACATACACAGGTTACATATGTTTCCAAGTGCGGGTACGACCGTCTGTGTGTTGTACACTTGCCCACGAGCACTCACAACGAGGAGGCAGCGTCTTGTCTGCTTCCGGGCGGACGCAGTACTTTGAACGATGCATGAATGACACACCCTCTGTGGACAGGTGTCCCGGCCCCGAGGCATCAGAGCTCACTGCCCTGCGCCGCTGGGGTGCAGGAGAAATCGCAAACACCAGGTACGGTCGGACAGACACACACAGACGCCCCTCTGGCATCACCCCGTCCCCTCTCCTCCAACTGCCCTGCAGACAGAACGCCATCTGCCATCTGTCCTGGCCCCAAGGAATGCGGGATGTGTTCACCGTGGACTCGGCTGTGCCATCCGGAAGCCTAGATTTCTCTCAAAGACCAAGTCCCACCCTGGTTCCGAACGCCCACTGGTGGCTGGTCCTTCCCACCCCAGGTTGGACAGACGCCGGCTTTAATTGAGGGCAGAGTCTCCAGCATGGACACGGGAGGACCCCCTTCGGGACAGCGCTGGGACATGCGGGGACCTCCGTCAGCTGACGGCAAACCTTCCCCATGGGAACGGAGACGCCAATGATTGATCCTCCGTACGGTTCCCTGGCTGCCTTGTCCTATTTGAGAAAGAACATTGTCCCCTGATGAAGGGACCCCCAGGTGTTTAAGACCGGGAGCCCTGGAAGGCAGTGCGAGCAGATGTCCACTGGCTTGGTGGCCCCGACCTGGGCATCTCGTACTCTGCCCCAAACAGGACCCTATAGACCGGGGCCTCTCCCCTCCTCACACAGGTCGAGGGACTCCACAGCCAGTCCCGGGTGACGCCTAGAGTCTGCTTCCCCACCGCGTACCATTGGCCAAAGGTCTTCTCCACCTTTCCTTCCCTCAGGGAAAGGAAAGGAAAGTCCTCAGGACTTTCAACATTTTTCCCTAATCCCCCACACACAAAAGTTTAGCATCACAGACACACCGTACACCTATAAATATCGTCTATGTTCCTTGGACTCCATATGTGAAAATAGTACGAAGGTCTCATCACCCCCAAGAACCTATTTCCGCCAAAGGACGGGATTGTCTTCAACCAAGGGCGCCGTAATCCAGGTTAGCAGAGACGGGACAGCCTCAGGCATGATGCTCGCAAAGTTTAAAACCACTGAGATTAATAGTGTGTGTATATAGTATATGCTAACTAAATTGAATTTAATTTAAAAAAATTTTAAATAAGAAATGAAAGATAACTAAAGAGAAATCCATAATAAAAAAAACACTAATGCTTGTTTCTAGGACATGTAAATCCACAAGGAAGAGAAAGCCCCACGAAGGAAAACGGGTATAAGATAGGAACGCAGACGTCCCATGATGGGGATGGAAACGAGACATACGTAGAGGTTCCCTAACTCTCTAACAACCAGAGAAACGCATGGAATATGAGGGTATTTTACTCCGTGTGGGTCAACAGAAGTCAGGGAGGCGGGTCTATGGAGTGGTGCAGGGTGATGGGGGGCAAACTCATCCTCCATGTCCACGGCCACAGCCTCCAAGCAAGCACACTGGAGAGATTTTGTGAGCTGAAATAAGGTCCCTGTCATAAGGGACAGATATGAGGATGGGCACCTGGGTGTGATCAATGGCGAGCTACCTGCAAGCTAGGAGCCCACCCTGGGGTGTGTGCTGCGAACGGGGGGTGGGAACGAGCTCGCCAAGGACGCTAGGTAGCACTTGCAAACCATGAGCCACACGGACACGTGGCAACATGGACAAGCGTACAAAAATAACACCCAGGGCAAAAAGAAAGAACAGAGGCGTTTGGGCGCGAGGCAATGTGTGTGAATTTATAAAACCACACAGAGAAAACAGTCCGTATTCTGCAAACACAGGCGACTGTATAAAGTCACAAGTCAAACCCTTTAGAACAGGTGTTTATGGTGGAGGAAGGGGTGGGCATTGTTGGGAGGAAAAACCTTTCGTCTTCCGAATGAGGTGCAGTGCTGGGGCCCTGCAAATTAACGGATGATAGAGTAACAGGAGGAGACACGGTCTACTTATGGTTACACACAGGATTCCTCAGTGATGAGTACCTCACCTAATACTCATAGATGGAAAAAGATTGACAACGTAACTGTGTTGGGGTTTCCCAAAGCCCTTCATCTTGGATGCCAAAAGAACACAGTGGAGGAAGACAAGGAAGAAACTTGTGTAGAAACTTCTTACCTTTTCCCAAGTCCTGCTCCTCAACACCACCCACCTGGCAAGCTCCCACTGCCCTGGGTCAGGGCTTCCTCTAGGATGGCTGGGCCCAGCCAGCGCAAGTCCCTCCCCACATCCACTGAGACCAGCCCTGCATGTGTGTCCAGACCCCAGTGTTCTGCCAGAGCCTCAGGCCGACCGCAGCCCAGACAGACCTATTGTCGGATCCCTGCCAAAATGCGATGCTTGTAATAAAGGGCCATGGAGCAAAAATAAAGTAACCCCACGTCAGAGGTTCACTGAGCTCATTAATGAACAGGGGAACCGGAAATGTGGAAGCAGAATATGAAGTATAGAGACGCATGTTACACATACATGACACACACGTGCACACAGATGCACACCCGGCACATATACACACATGGACATGCGCGCACGCGGCACACGTGCACACACATGAAAATGCGTACACACAGCACATCCACACACGCGGACATGTGCACACATATGGACCCATGCAGACAGCGCAAATGTACACACATGGACACGTGCCACATACGGACACACATGCACACAGCACAAATGCACACACGGACATGTGCACAGACAGCACATATACACAGATATGGACACGTGCACACACACAAAACAAATGTACACACATGGACACGTGCCACATACAGACACACACGCACACAGCACAAATGCACACATGGACACATGCACAGACAGCACATACACACACACACACACACACACACACACAGACACGCAAGCCTTGTTCACAGTCCTCAGAGCCCCTGAGAGGAAGACGGGTCCAAAGCAGCAGTCCTGGGGCAGGATGTCCTCTGCATCTCTGTCCGGGGTCATTTGCATCACTATGGGCTGACTCTGGGTCAGGCTCACCCCTGCAGAGTTGCAAAGTAGCCAGTGCGTGCCCACAGTCCCAGCCGCCGGCCCTGATTGCATCAGCTTTCCTGCGGACCGCTGACCTGACGCCCCCTCCACAGTCGCACAGGAATACCTGTGGCCTGCTTTCCAGCTCCCAGACATTTTCCCTGCAGCCCCTCATGTGGGTCATTGCCAGGGACTGTGACTACAGCCTCCACATGACAAGACCAGAGCTCTGCTGACTGTGTTCACGGGCCCACCCCTCTGCCGATTCCTGGAGCCCAGGGGCCTCCGCGGCCAAGGAGCTGGCCGCTGCCCGGACCGCAGGAAGCCGAGAGTTGGGGTCCCCTCCCCCACCCCGTTCTCCGCCCACGGCCCCCTCCCCCGCCCACACTAACCACACATCCGATTTCTGTCTCCACCCGCAGCGTTCGGTTTCCATGGATTCTACCTGTAACTGGGACGACTGTCTGGCTTCTCTTGGTTCATGCCCTCGAGGTCCGTCCCGTGTCCTCACCCAGGGCACGAGATCCTTCTTCTTGATAACTGAGTGGTATCTCTGCAGATTCACGAAAAATCCTCCATCCATCGAGCCGTCCACGGGAAGTCCGCCAAGAGGGGAAACTCATCTAAGCCGTTAAAACGCTAAGCGACGCTGTCTCAGGATGGGGATGTGGGGGGTCCACACGGGATGTTCAGATCCCGTACCTTTTTTTTTTTTTTAACAAGTTCACCATCGCTCCTCCTGAGATGGCAGGAACCCATCGTCTAGCCAGTGCCCGAGCTCAAAGCTGAAGATGACCAGTGACTGGGCGACCATCACGAACGATGGTTCCCTACCAGTAATGCCCAGGAAAGGGGCCATCTGTCATAATCAATGGGTTATTGGGGGCATGAAGGCCCTTCTGTAATCAGAGCACAGCGTGATTTCACGCCATTGAAAAATGAGTCTGGGGAGACCGTCCCGGGTGCCCGTTCTCCCTCCAGGGGAGGCCGGGCAGGGAAGGGTGTGTTCAGCCTCGTGGCGACTCCCCTTGGGGGCACGGATGAACTTTCAGCAAAGACAGGCAAAGGCGACCGTTTAACAATCAGCAGGAAAACAATCGGAAACAGCATCAAGTATGGATGTTGGGACGCAAATCAGACCCACAAACAGCCCAGCGAGAGGGGCCTGTCAGGAGATCTGCAGGCAGAACGGGACTGGCCGCGGCAAACCCCCTACCAGGCAACCAGAGGACATCGGCCCAGACTCCACACCTGTTTCTTCCAAAGCATGAACACACCCGCTGAGGGGCAGAAGTCTTTGATTTTAAAACAGGGGGAGTTTTACAAAATGAGGAGAAAGGGTGGAGGGGGAGAGCGAGGCCGTGGCTAAGGGGGGAAATCCATGCACTTGACGGGCGAGTGGGTCAAGGCGCGTGGTCCACAGGCCCGTGAGGTCGTGGATGAACCTTGGGGAGCTGGCACTGGGTGCAGATGTCAAGGCAGAGGGACAAAGGCTGTGTGATGCCTGACGTAGGACACCCCAGGGCTTCCCCATCCCTGGAGACACAGAGGAAGTCAGTGCCCAGCAGGGGACAGGCCGTGGCTGTTCTGGGGGACGAAGCATCGCTCAGGCCACAGCCACGTGTCTGGAGACGTGTGGGACAACATGGTACCTGCAGGTAGCAAGACGGTCCCAGCAACTCAGCAGCTCTTCACGGGGTGGATCCCATGAGAAGTGTTGTTAGTGCTGAAAAAAGAAAAGAAAGAAATCTGGAAGGAGGAGGAGGAGAAGGAGAATATGATGGTGGTGGTGGTCAGGGCCGTAGGTGAGGTCCCCGTGGGCTCCCCTTTGGACCGGTGATTTGGAGTAGTCTGCAGGGATGTGCAGGGAGCTGGACTGGGCAGTTGTGGCCCCTTTGGGGGCATTCGTGGAAGGGGAAAGGGGACCAGAAACATGGTGAGGGGTCACTGCTGTAAGGGGGCAGTGAATGCTCTGAGCAGCAGCCCCCATCCCGGGTCATGAAGCCCCAAGGTCCCAGTGGGGCAGGTAAGGACAGGAGCTCGCATCTGCCTTGGGGCTTTAGGGGAAATGGAAGCACGGATGCCAGGCTGCTGAGAGGAACCTCAGTGGGATGAGTGCTGCAGAAGTGCTGCAGAAGACACGTCTGTCTCAAAGATGTCCATGTGTCCTTTCTGGGAACTGGGTCTTTGCAGATGCGTTGAAGGGAAGGATCTGAGACGAGCTCATCCTGGATCAAGGTGGTCCTGAATCCAAGGACAAGAGTATTTATAAGAGACAAGAAGAGGAGACACAGACACAGAGAAGAAGCCATGTGAAGATGGAGGCAGAGATGGGAGGGACGCGGCCACATGTCCGGGGACGCCTGGAGACCCAGAAGTTGGAAGAGGCAGGAAGGACCCTCCCCTGGAGCCTCGGGAGGGAGCACGGCCCTGCCCCGCTGGGATCTCAGTGGTCCTGCCCTGCCTGGATCCCAACCCATATGTAACTTAGTTGATCAATAAACTAGTTCATCGTTAACACATCCATCATTACCTAGTTCATCAATAACCCACTCCCTATTAACCGAACCCACGTTTAATGTACCTCAACACTAACCTGTCCCATTTCCCGCATCACCAGGAGGAAGACACAGGTGGGGAAACTGAGGCAGGTATGTCAGGTCATGTGTCCCCCATAAGTGCCAGGGCTGGGATTCGAACCCAGGGTCCTATAGTCCCCACCTCCTGCCCCCATGGACTCCCACTTCCTCCTCCCGGGAACCCCTGCCTTCTCCTCCGTGGGCCCTGCCTCCTCCCCGTGGGCCCAGCCCGAACCCAGAAGCCTTACCGGTGCGGACCTGACCTCCCCCAGCCAAGGTGCCACCAGCACCTCAGTGGGATGAGTGCTCACCCTGTCCCCCGGACTCAGGGCAAAGAGCAAGGTGGCCCACGTGGTCTCTGTAGGTCCTGGAGGCTGCTGGCCGCCCCGTGGGAGGGGGTCCTCGCATGCACGGGGCCTTGTAGGGCCGTGGCTCCCTGTTTGTCTTCCCTGCACCAGACAGAGGCAGGGACATAAGCAGAACGGTGGCCGCTCCTGGCGGCGTGGGGTGACAGGCGAGTCACCCACCTCCGCTCTTCCAGGAAGACAGAGCCGTGGGTTTGGTGGGGACCCACCCCTAGACCCGCCGCCGGCTAACCCTCCCTCGTCTGCTCCCTGGAACCAAAGCACACATTAAACAGCACAGACCCCACCTATGATGGGTTCACCCCAAAGGGGCCGGCAGGGACCCCAGAGGCAGGAGGGATGGAACTGGGTGCTTCTCCGTGGGGCCTCAAGCCCCCGACTCCAGCTCCGTGTGTCCTCAGCGAGGGCTGGACACACCCAGGAAGGCTTGTGGGGCGGGTGGCTCACCCCACCCTCATCACCCCATAACTCCACCCCAAGCCCAGCCACAGCACCATGACCCCTCAGCCCTGCTTACGGATCCCTCACCAGACACGTTTCTTCTCCGGAGTCAAGGTTGATTCTAAATCATGACAAGCCAGCGGTGAGTTTTATTTATTACCAGAAGCCCAGGGGTCCCGTCCTCCGGAGCCAGCGGCCCCTCTCGAGAGGGGGACCTCCCCCCTGCCAGGACCATCCCAGCAGCTGGAAAGAAATTAGGGTTCCGGGCTCCATTTGTAATGCCAGGCAGACCAAACCCCGCGTTCCAGTCCCAGTGCATCTGGGGTCACTGGGACCGGGACTGGGGCATTCTGCTCTCGCTTCCAGCCGAATTAGTGCCTTGGGGAACATCGTCTACCTGCTTGACAGGAGTGGGGACCGTCCCCTCTCATCCTGCTCACCTGCGACAATCACGGGTCCATGCCCGGCTGGAGGGTGGTCCCAGGCAGCTGCGGCAGGACGGGGAGGGGGGCAGAACCCTGGTTCCCAGAAGCCTCCTCCTTTGTTCCCGCCCGGAAATTACCAGAAACGATGGGAGTCCGCTAAGTAAACACAAACACTGGGGTGTGGGGTGGCCCTTCAGGGGCAAGGCTGTGATTTACCGCGTCCTGTCCTTCCCGAAGCCCCGTGCACCGCGAATGCTAACCCTTCATTATTCGGATGCTCTCCTGAGTTCCTTTTTTCCTCCTTTTCCCCCTTTCTGCCGCCTTCCCTTCCTAAAACGACAGCCGGGCTGTTATGCATAATCATTGTACGTGAGCGGGTCTGCCTTCTTGTCCCTCTTAATTTTGCCTGGAGGCAGGCTCCTTACTCCGCGGGGGTCAGGGGTCGCCTGCTAAATCATGCGTACCCACAATCCCTTGTGAATTATGCAGTTGACAAGCTGCACAGGATTAAACCAACCTGCGTTACACGCCGGCCGGAGTTGCCGTTACGTGAGTGATGGATTACACGTCTAATGAGCAGATGATTGCCACGAGTGACCTCGCGGGCTCAGATGGCTTCACGGCAACCGGCGCTTCACACACGCTCCGCGCCCCGCAGCACCAACACGCTCACGTGCGTGTGCATGCCTGTGTGCTTGCGTGTGCAAATGTGTGTCCATGCATGCACATACGCATGTCTGCTTGGGGTGCCCGTGTGTGCATATATGCACGTGTCTCTGCCAGCATGCTTGCGTGTGTATGTGTGTGCTAATATGCGTGTATGTATCCACGCATGCGTCTGCTTGTGTGTGTCCATGTGCACAGATGTGTGCGTGCATGTGTGCATGTGTGCCTGCCTTGTGCTTGCGTGTGCACAAATCTTGGTGCCTGCACATGTGCGTGCATATGTGTGGACATGTGCACACCAGCTGATGCATATGTGTACATACGTGTGTGTCCATTGTGTGCTCGCATGTGCAACTGTCAGTGTGCGTACGTGTGCATGTCTGTGTGTGCACACATGTAAACAGCTCTTGGTACACTTCCATGTACACAAATGTTTTGGTGCATGCGTGTGCATACTGGTGTGCCTGTGTGCCTGCCTGTGCACCTATGTGCAACTGTTGGTGCACACATGTGTGCATGCATGTCTGTGTCTCATGTGCTTGCATGTGCATGCGTGTCTAGCTATTAGTGTGTGTACGTGTGCACACGTGTGTGTACGTGTGCCTGTGTGCACGCATGTGCTCTTTCTACCTCAAGCCTGTTCCTTATCCTTCCAGGCCCCATGGGGGCAGCCGTCTGAGGTACCCCTTATTCGGGTGCTTTAATACACACGAAACATAACTGCCTGGTGGGTGCCGTCCGGCCAGACTGAGGGGAAGCCCATGTGTGCCTTCGCCCTCCATGGCAGGGTAGGACAACGGACTGGGAAGGTAGGGGTCTCTCCAGTGGCCTCCTGCACACTCTGCAGACAGAGGACAGATTTCCATGGATGCCGGCTCCTGAAAAGGATGCGAAGCCCTGAGAAGGACTCGGACCCTCGCCTCACCTGGAAGGGCCCGCGTGGTGGGTGCTGTGATGAGTGCAGGTCAGCCAGAGCAAGACGTGCAGAGGGAGGCCGGCCGAGTGAATGGAAGCCTGTGCACTTGGAGACACACAAGGCGTCCCACGGAGCTTCAACACAGGTAGCAGAGGGTGGGACTGTGTCAAACGCCCCTGAGTCCCCAAAAACCTGTGTGTCAGCTGGAGGGCACTTCGATCTAGAGCTACAGTGACCCTGGCAGAGCCCCCACGGTCTCTGGGTCCACTGTGTCCGTGTGTGCCCTCGGTGCCAAGCACTGAGGATGGCAGGGTGCACCGGAGTGCAGGAAGACGGAGACACCTGGGCAACAGGCTGATGGCTCTCCCCAACTGAGAGCAACGTTGGTCCATGTGCAAGAACCCGACGGCTGTGGAGGCACCATCTTGGACCCACATCTGCCTCCTCCCCGTGTCCAGGCTCCAAGACCGTCCCTGCAGGTGGAGGTCACAGGAGACTCAGAGCAGTCAGGCCGCATTGAGGTCTCCCATTCCGGAACGCACTGTGCACCGCAGAGCCTAGTTTCCGCGTCAGCAGGAACACCGTCATACTGGTCTCCGAGGGCAGCTGGAACCCAGGGCCGCCATCCAGGAGGACCCAACTGTGGCACGGCCATCCTCCTGCCATCCTGCAGACAAGCAATCTGGGGCCACATCCCAGGGCAGGAGGCACCTGGCTGCTCCAGGTGTAAACCAAGATGGTACTGGGGACAGAGGGACGGGGAGCGCAGTGTCCTTGGGGCTGGCATAGTCCACACTTGAGCAGGAAGGAGGTTGGGGCTGCCCCAGTTGAGAAGGTCAAACAGCCTCTGTGGGCCACAGAGATGCCCTGGTAAGGGCGGGAGGGGATGGAGAGTCTCGCCCAAGAGATACAAAAGGGCAACGTGGACCGAGGGGTTTCGGGGGGCAGGGTCCCACGGGGTCCAGGACCACTCAGAACGATGTGAGGGACACAAAGAAGAAAGTCCCAGTGGGTTTGGTGTCAGAGGGTCACGGAGGACAAGGGACCCCGTTGCGGGTCAGCCCCGAATGGAAGTGAGATCTTGGGGCTGCCGAGGGCCTCCCGGTGTCCTCAAAGCTCGGCTGTGCGGGGTCAGGAGAAACAAGAGAACAGGGCCGGGCAAAGCTCAGTGCCGTGTCTTGCCGAAAACCCTCACCGCGGCTATCGTCCCCAGAAAGACCGGATATGCTCCGTGGGGGGTGTGGGGGGGTGTCCGTGGGGGTGTGGGGACCTCCCATCGCGGGGACCGCAGCCAAAGACATGCCCACCTAGAACTGGGGAGTGTGGCCTCGTGTGGGAACAGGGATTCTGCTGGTGGAACTAGGGACTGACCTGAGGTCGTTGGGGGGGTGTCCTCCATCCAATGACAACTGTCCCTATAAGAAAAGAGAAATCCGAGAGGACAAGGTGTGTGCAGATTCAGGCAGAGGTTGGGTGACGTGGCCACAAGCCGAGGGACCCCAAGGATTGCAGCAGCCAGCGGGGCGTGGAGAGGAGCCCGGCGCGGACTCTCCCCCTGTCCTCGAGGCCTCCAGGCAGAACCAGTGTGGATCACAGACACCCAGTCGCCAGAACCGGGAGAGGATGCCGTATGCACTCATCCGTGACAGGTGCCCGGGGAAGCTGTCCCAGACCCCACCATAGCCTTACGTGCACCCCTGCTCTATGCATGTGTCTCCCAGCACAGCCCCCACCGGCACACCACGCCCCCTCTCCACCCGCCTGCCTTCCCCGTTCCTGCAGTGCCTGGAATGCCAACGTCACCACCACGGCTGAAAGCTCGCGTGCCCCTGGCGACGGTGTGTGGACGCCGTGACCCTGACAGGAGGCATTGGTAGGTGAGGCCTTTGGGAGGACGGGGCATTGGGGCACTGGGGGACAGGCACTGGGGCACTGAGCCCCCCATACGCAAACTCCAAAGTCCATGTACAGCTTTTGACTCCCCCAGACCTGAACGAGTAACAGCCCCGCGTTGGCCAGGGCCCTTATCCATGCCCCGAACAGCGGACGCACGTGCATTCCGGATGCCCTGTTTGCTGTGCTGTGTTTGCTGTGTTTTTACAACAAAGTGTGCTGGGAAGAAGAAACGTGATTAAGGAAATCATAAGGGAGAGAAAGCACATTTACAGGACTGTCCCATGTTTATGGGGGAAGGGAAACTGGTGTCCAGATGGACCCGGCAATTCAGACCTGAGCCATTCAAGGGGCAGCTGTCCTTAGGGTCAGACGAGGCCGTGCAGCTGGAGCCCGGGATGGGATCAGTGTCCGCCCAAGAAGACACGGAGAAACCAGGGTTCCCTCCCCAGCTGGAGAAGGGAACCCAGAAGTCTGCAGTCAGGTTTGCCTCCAGACGCAAGAGGAACAAGACCCACCGGAGACGGGAGAAGGTCGTGCGGCTCACTTTCCCGTTGGTGACCACTCTGGTACTGTCCTGGGGAGCTGATCCTCGGCCTGGGGGATCCCACATGGTCTCTATGGGCACGGGCTGCTCCCGGCCTGATGGGAACACATGCAGAGAGCGCAGCGATTCTAAACCGTCGCACACACCCGCAGACCCCAGGAGCAGGTACCAAGGGCCCGCCGCCAGATGTCCACTTTGCTCCCTAACTTACAAGCACGTCCTGGAAGTTAGCGGGGAACAAGGTGAAGGGAATCCGCACAGTGGTGCCGGCGACCCCACAGCGAGCTGCTCGGGACCAACCAGCCCGAGCCTGGGCGCCCACACATGCTCCGCGCAGGCCTTCCCAGACCCCAGGGACCGGCTGTCCCGGGGAGCCAGCAGAGCCCGACCCCTGAGCCGTCTTCAGCGGAGACGAAGCAACCCCTTTCCCTGCGCACATTGGGGAAGATGACTGCATTTCTCGCTAGGCCCGGGAGGCGCCGCAGCGGCCGCGACCAGGCGCACGTGTCCGCCGCAAGAGCGCGCGCCTCTCCCGGCTCTCCCGCGGCTGCCGGGGCGCACGCACCTGCCAGAGCGCCGCGCGCCCCTCGTCATCCCGGGATAAACAGCTTCTGACGCGTTTTCAATATGATTACATTACAACAAGTGGGTCGTGATTGATAACCTAATATCCGGGCCGCGCGAGCCATCCATCACGGGGACTATATTAATTATTCAATGTAGCCGCGTAACGCAGGAATCAATGTTGCAGATGAGGAGCGGAGACGCCCAACTCCCCGCAGACCCCGACGACATAATAAAACAGGAATACTAAATAATCACGGCCTGTAATCGCCGCCTTAATAAAATCCATTTATTTCGCTGTCAAGGGTATGGCGTGCCTTCCTTTAAAAAAAAATGGTAATTGAATATATTTTTAAGTTCTTTCCGTTTACTGATTCATTTGCGGGACAAGACGACTCGGGTGTTGTAGGATTCCGCTCTCCAGTGGACGCGAGGGACTGGTGCCCCAGCGGGTGCAGGACGCGGGGGAATTTACAGGAACGCTTGTATGCAGCGCGGGAGGCCAGGTGTGGGGGAGACGTGGCTTCTGGGGGCTCAGAGCCCCCGCGACCTCAGGGGCCGGTCCTCGAGCGCAGCGGACGCTCTTCTTGCTTCTCGCTCGGCTTCGCTAGCAGGACTGCGAGGCGCTGCCCCCGGGAGCTCCACGCCACTCCGGGGATGAATGAATTTTTGCGCGGGGCACCCCCGGGACGCTTTACCTTTCTACGTGGGGGACTGGAAATAGGCCTCCCGCGCTTACGTCCGACGTGGACAAGTGGGAGGGTCGACGTCCGGCCACCGAAGGGTCGACGTCCTGGGGGGAAGGGTGCGCGCACGCCTGGGCCCCAGGGCAGGCGGTACTGGCGCGCTCGCCGTGGGCAGCGGCGATGTTCCCGCTGACCAGGTACGTAGCACCTCCTGGGCCACCGCTGGGGAAACGGAGCGCTGTTCTACTTGGATGCCTCCAAGCTGACCACCCCACACTTCCAGGAAACCCACGGTTCAAATATCGAGAGAACCAAACGCGTCTCTCCCATTCCGTGCAGCCCCGTCCGGGAGCACGGGGTGGAGGAGGGCCGGAACAGTTAACGTATTTGGCCAGTTGCGAAAACTTGGATCCCTGTCTTGATACGAAGTCTGATACAAGTGTGGACGTCGTTGTGCCGTAAATGAAATGAAAGGCTTTGGGATTGGGAGCGCTGGCTGCCAGCGTCTCATAAATACTAATTGGGAAAACTTGCACAGTTTTAAGCTCATAGTAGAAGGTAGGGAGCTGCGTGTCCAAGGTGCGTTCCAAGTGGTGCCTCTGTCCTAAAAGGACAGTAAACTACAGCTGAAAACGGCCGCCATGCGCAGTTGCTCAGGTTGTCCACTGCACACTCCAGAGGCTGTCATTCACGTGGGCTGCCAGGGCGCCCTCAGCGGTGCCCAGTACACAGTTTACACGGTTCATTGGATGAAATGTTTCCAAGCACACCGTGTGCCAAACAGCACTGCTTCCCGGACAAGAGAACCCGGTTCCTCTTCCCCACTGCCTTGGGTGATGTGGACATGCTGCCAACTCGGACGGGGGCCCACCCTGGTCTAAGAACAATGCCCATAGGCTGGTTCCCCAAACCAGAGCCTCTGTGACCCTACAGGGTGAGAGGGACTTGGTGGACGTGGCTAAGGGGGGCCCGTCTGTTCCCTGCAGCTCCGCGCCTGGTCTGACTCGAGTAGTCGGCGCACCGCACCGGGCTGCATTGTGCGCAGAAACAATTTCTTTCCTCCCGAGTTCGCGCGTTCGGATGAAGCCCCCCTCCACGGAGGCCACGCGTCCAGCCCTGACCCGAGGGCGGCCGCACGTCACCATCACCCAAGGCCGGCTGCAGCCACAGCCCGCCCGGACACCATCACCTGAACCCGCTCTGGCTCCCGTGGGGCCTGCAGGCTCCTCCATCCGTCCGCACCCCGCTCCACCAGGCACCGAGCCCGCGCGCTCTCGGCCGCGAGTGGAAACAGCCCCTGCCCTGGGCAGCGCGTGCGCACCAAGACCCTCCCCAGGTCCCGGCGCTGCGGCAAATCGCACGGCTCAGATCTTCAAGCAGGTGATTCGTGCCATCCACACGGTCACAAACTGCACGCCTGCCCCTGCGACCTGCTTCCAGAACATTCCACCGCTGCACGGCGCGCTCACGTCACTGAAATGGTGAACGCTGGCTTGTGGGCACAATCCCTCCTGACCTCTCCCTCTCTCACAACGACCTAAAGCAGCTCCAGGGAAAGGCTTCAGGAGATCTGAGGCGCGGCCAAGGCGGGGACAATGGACACTGCAAAGCACTGACCATCCAGAGTGCGCTGACCCCTCTCCGTCCCGGGTCCTCTCATACTCGGTGGAACCAGTACCTCTGTCTGGGTGCAGAACACCCTCATCCCGGAAAGGAGAGCCCGTCCCAGAGCCCTCGCCCAGCTCCAAGCAACCAGGAATCCACGCCCTGTCCCTAGGGACCTACCAGTTCTGCACGAGTCCCCTACATGTGGGGTCCCACGCAGTGTGGTCTTGCTGTCTGACTCTGTGATGGAGCATCGTGTGTTCAGGGTCTGGCCACTGGTGTCACAGCATCCTTCCTATTCTCGGCCAAGTAATAGGTCCCTGCATGCCAGGACCCATTTGTGTTTCTGCATCTGTGTGCAGACAGGCATACGGACCGTTTGGAGGAGCATCTCTGAGAGAGAGACAGAGAGAATGCAGAGCTCCCTCTGCCACCCCCAAGGAGTCCTGGGTCCCCATGTACAGGCGGGACCCAAGAGCATTTGTGAGAGGAGAAGGGGTTCCTTAGTAGCTGAAGCCCACCCAGGGTCTGCGTTCTCTCTAAGCAAACCCTGGATTTGGGGAAAACACACCGTCTGAGCATCACCAACATCCAAGCGTTCCTGCCTCTGTCACTTGGGTCCCCGGGGCGTGCAGAGTCACGACGGCATCTCCCGGCATTCCTCCCACTTGTCCATCTGGAAGGACCTCGGGCAGGACCCCAGGTTGGACGCCTGGTGAGCGCTGGGGGACATGAAGGGACTTTGGACAGGTGGGTGTCATATCTCGTCCCCAGGCGACACGTCAGAACCACAGGATACAGACGCAGCCAACGCGTCACACGCCTTCAGGCCCAGAACGACTCCCCTCAATTCTCCTCACTTTGGGCAAAGCAAAAACAGTAAGAACGAGAAATAGAAGGGTTGGGGTTTATAGCGGCAAAACTGCTTGGGGTTTGGTCTGCTTTGAATCTGATTTGCGTCCAGTTCATGGCTTGTACCCGTCGATCAGATGGTGCTCCTTGAAATCTGGAGATGTGCCACCCAATTATCTGCGCATTCGTTACCCAGAAACACGACAGGTACCCACGAGGGCTGTGAACGGGCCCAGGAAGAACACATCCAGACGTGTAAATGTTGCACATCTACGCGCTATGGCCGCGAACCCGACAGGGACACCGAGGGGCAGCCTGGCTTCCATCGCTGACGCTGGTATCAAGCACTAAGGGCCAGAAGCAGCTCTTGTTGTAGTCCTTCAGCACACGGTTACCCAGGGACCCGCTGCTGCAAGGAACACGCTGCTGCAGAGGAATGTCACCAGCCTTCCCCACAGTTAGACCGATTTTGCACACGGATTTTCCTGACATTCTCTGCCGCGCTCCGGCACGAAACGGGCTGCGGTCTGGACGCCAGGGGGCTTATCGCCCTGGGTCCCGCCCAATGGCTCAGCTCAGGCTTTCCCGTATGATCCTGCCGACGTTCCGTTTCCCACCTTCTTCCCTTCCCTTCGAATCCCACGGACGCTCGGATCTCCCCGTGAGCTCAGCGTTGGCCGGCCTGGGCGTGACTTCCTCTCTCCCCCCATAAACCGGCTTTTTCAGCAGAGCTCATGGAATGCTCCTCCTTCCAAGAAAAATCAAAAACGGCGGGAGACAGCGGGTGCCAACCTAACGGACTTCCTCACCTT
Source organism: Lutra lutra (assembly GCF_902655055.1). NCBI lineage: Eukaryota > Metazoa > Chordata > Mammalia > Carnivora > Mustelidae > Lutra > Lutra lutra. The sequence continues at coordinate 99,432,864 of NC_062296.1, forward strand.
TGGGACGTGTTTGTGGGGTGTCCGCGGGGCTGCGGGGTTTTGGAGCATGAACGTGGGACAGTGTGCCCTGCCCGCAGAGGCTGGCGTTGGGGGCCGGGGCCAGAGACCGGTGTTAAGAAGTCGGGACCACGGCAGAGCGCTGGGCGCCCGACCCTGTCTCCCAGGCTGGGAGCCTGTATTCTCCCCGCCGTACCCTGGAAGGTCCACAGTCGATCTCCCCAGAAGTGCCTGCCGAAATTAAGCTATTAATCAGCACAGACCAGCACCTGAGCGGGGCAGCACCTCTCGGAGAGGCTGTCCCCGCCTGGAGGCACAGCTGGCCCTGGGCTCAGGGTCTCCCTGAATGGGTCAAGACTGTTGGCGTGTGACCTGTCAGCCTCCGGCCGGTCCAAGAAGCACAAGGCAGCGGGTCTCAGGGGTCCGTCCTCCTGCGTGGGGTCGGCCAGCGAAGCCCCCAGCTTCCTAATGAGGTCCTCAGCCCACAGCAAAGTCCCACTGCCCTTGCCCGCAGCGCCCAGGCCTGCATTTTCACAAATTCTTCCTGGAGCTGCATTCCCAAGGCCTGGGGCAGAGGAGGGGGCCTTCGCTTTCTGTTACATTCACAGAGAGCAAAACATGTGCGGTCCAGGGCTGTGTCACCCGTCTTGAGTTTCTGGCCGAGGAGCGAGGCTTGGACCACCCTTGGAGGTTTCCGCCGGCCTCCAGAGTGTTGTACGGGGCTCTGCTCAGACGCCGGCGTGTTCCTGGGCCCCTCTCCGCTTCATTTCTCAAGTCCCGACCGAACTCCACACAGACCTAGGCCCCGGGGAAGGGGGGAGTGTCCGGACGCAGGTACGTGCTCCAGTAACAGGCAAGACGGAAGACAGGGCTAGTCCCGAGGCTTTCTGGGATGAGGGGTCTGAGTTGGCCCTGGGGGACCCGGCTGGACTCGGAGATGGCCGTCCCACCCACGGTCCCAGAGAGCCCCACGAGTCCAGCTGCCTTTGTCCATCCTGTGACATGTCGGTCCCTGCTCACCCAGGAGGTGCGTCCCCGACCCAAGCTGCTCAGGCACAGCTGGACGGGACAAGCCCCAGTGGACGTCCGCTCCCGGGTCCCGACGAGCAGGTCGACGCGGCTCACCGACGCAGGTCACTAATCGTGCAGTGTGAGGCACATGGAGCGGGACCGGCAGGGCGGTTCTGGGATGCCCAGCGGCCCGGCTGCTCTCTGCCCCGCTGTGCTCACGCCGGGCTCTCGCACGCAGACACACACACACACATACACACACACGCCTGTGCGCACACGTCTGCGGTGTTTCTGTCCATCTCCCGGCGCTCCAATGAGACCGTGAGAAGAGTGGACAGTTACGTGATCGTATCTGACAGGTCTTGGCGGCTGGGCAGCTGAGCCCTGGAAAGGGTCTCTCTCTCTCCCGGTCCAAGATTGAGTTTGGGCTGAGACACGGGGCTCATTTAAGCAGCAATTAAAGAGCCTTATGGAGTGGAGGAGAATGAGATGATTAATGCAAAGAGTCTTGTTTAATGGGGATATTAAGTAAACTGCTGGTTAAAATGCTCATATATCATCCCCGGGCCCCTAATTGGCTTCCTGTTCCGGTGGCATTTGCAGGAGGAATTACGTCCCTTTCGCAGGACTGTTGCTAACGCAATAAATCAAGCCCACGGATTTTAGCTAATGTTGATGGAGACTAAACTGAAGCCATCGCATGCGAGGACCTCGCAGTTAAAGTTCATGACGGCGTCCAGCACGCACAAAACGGGACCCCGGGAAGCGACGCCGCCCCCTCGCCGGCCGCCGCGGAGTGAGGGGAGCTGTGCGCCGGCCCCACGTGCCTGTCCCCCGAATGTGGCTCCCACCTCCGGGGCCGGTGGGGTGGAGGGCGACCTCCTCACGGTGTGGGTTCAAGACGCACCAGCCTCCCCTCGGGGAACACCCGGGGTGTGTGCCTCACGCGCTGCCACAGGCACACCGCACCTCTGCGACACGAGCGGAGAGGTCTGTGTGCACCGGTGGATGGAACTGTCCCCGCCAGGATCACAGGTGAAAACCACAGGCCCAGGACCTCACATGGGGCTGTATCGGGACCCGGGGTCATTACAGTCGGGACAGAAGTACAGTGAGACCAGGAGGGCCGTGGACCCCGACCCCGTAAGACTGGGTCCGTACAAGGAGAGGGGATGAGGACACAGACACGCACAGAGACGACCACATGGGGACACGGGGAGAAGACAGGGTCCATGTCCCAAGGACAGAGGCCACAGGAGGAACGAACCTCAACCCTGCCTGGATCTCAGACCCCCAGCCTCATCCCTGCCTGGATCTCGGGGAGGCCGATGCCATGATTCTGGGACTGGGTTTGCCCATAGCTCTGTGTCTCCCCTCCACGCATGACTTTCAGCCATGGGGTGTTTCCCCCAATCGCCTTCAAAGTGCACATTTTGTGATTTAAGTTCAGTCAATGCTACGGGCCGCGGAGGGAGTGTCAGATGTTCCTCGAGTTATTTGCAGTGTAAACCGTGCTCTGCTGGATTCGCCGGTTTGCTTGAGCTCTGTGCACACGCAGTCTTGTGTATCCAGGAGCCCTGCAAAGCCACAGCTTCTGCATGCCGCACAGGCAGGCCTGAGAGGTCGGCACGGAAAGGAGACACTGCCTCTATGCGGGACTGCGGATCTGGAGAGCGTGTTCTCACGGGTGCCTCAAGGGCACAGGTGGAGGGACCCACGCACAGCCCTGTCGCTAGCCATGGCAGTGGGGACCCCATCACCTGCTCTGTCCCAGGAAAAAACACAAGGGAAAGCCCTGGTGTGTATCTGCGTGTACACGTGTGTGTGCACTTGTGCGTAACTATGGTGTGTGCATCGCATGTGAGTCAGCAACCCAGGCTGGGGAGGCCCCATGCCGGCAGGAACTCACAGACACGGAGGTCAGTAGCCGGAGCCCCGTCTGGAAAGTGGGCCGCGGGGCCTCCAGAAGGACGTCTGTCGAGACGGGGAGAACACAGGGGCCTGGGGCAGATTTTTTTTTTTTTAATGGGTTTCTGCGTCTTTTAATTCTGCATGTTTGACCTCAAAATGAGTTAAAACGAAATCCCAACTAAATATCTAAAATGAATTTTAAAAAGCAAACTACTCAAAACTGTCTTAAAGCACTGTAATTTTTTTAATTACTTATTTTTTTAAACTTACCTGACGTGCATGTTTTAAATCTACCAGTATCCGTGTAAGCCCCCAGTTTGGTGTTTTGCCATCCGGATGTTCATTCACAGGATAAATGGATGTTGAGCACCTACTGGGTGCCCTCCCTCAGCTCAGAGGCGGGAAACGTAGAGACGGAACATGCCTGATGGCAGGGCTGCGTGGACGGGATTGCCGTGTGGTACACTACCTGGAAGTGCCAGACTTGGAGGGTGAGCAAAGCTTTGTGCAAGATGGGGTTTCAGAACTGGGTTTTGAGGGATGCATAGGAGTTCACCAACAGACAAATAAGTACTATACAAAGCAAAAGGGAACCATGCACAAACAGATTTGGTGGCTTCGGATCACAGAGGCATCCTGACCTCTAAGCCCATCTGGACCACCCGTGGGCACCTGTGGTGGGCCCAATTCTGAAATCGGTCCCTAGAGTCCCCCTGCCTGGTGCTTTCTAATCTGTCTCCTCTCCGAGCACAAGGGAACAACGGGTGGCTGTGTGCAACGTCACTCTCCTGATAGGTTACATTTTTTAGAGAGAGAGAGATCCTTTAGTGGGCTCCATGCTCAGCTCAGAACCTGATATGGGGCTCGATCTCATGACCCAGAGACCATGATCTGAGAGAGACTCAAGAGTCAGATGCTGACCCAGCAGCCCCCAAACCCCCCCAGGTTACTTCACGTGGAAAGGTGGTGGAACAGCGGCTCACATGACGAGATGACCGTACGTACGCTCACCTTGGTAGAGCAGAGAGAGATGCTCCTGCAGCTCAGGAAACAGGCTGCCACATGGGGAGAGGTCCTCGTGGCAGGACTCTGGGCCTCCCACAAGGGCCAACAGGCAGGGTGCCCATGGGATCTTGGCCCTAAAACCACAAGAGAAGTGAATTTCGCCAACGATCTGAGTGACCTTGACCAAGGCTCCAGATGAGAAACGCAGATGGTAGATACCAGATTTATGTAAAAATAGAATACATCACAAATTCGTACCAAAAAAGAGTGGAGGGTTAGCAAGCCGATAGATGGGGGATAGGGTCAAAGGAAAAGGGAAAATCAAGACAAAGAGGGAAACCACGTGGGCAGGGGGAGAATGACAACAGGCGCGCAGACACAGGGAGAGTAAGAACAGTGTTCAAGGCAGATGGATCAATCATCCTCATAACGGACCAGTAGACGGTATCAGGGTTACGTTGTTCAGATATAGGGATTGTCCGACCAGATCTGTAAAGTTCAAGAGATCGACCTTCAGACTAGGACACAGACTAGCAGCTCAGAGGAGAGACATGATGCTCATTTCGGACACGCACCAAGTGCAAAGACGGGGGGCGAGTCACACCGACGTCGGGCACAGTGGACGGTAGGGAACGGGCCTTCCTGCACGTTAAGGAGGACGTTTTAGAGTGACACGAACCTCAAGCTGCCAGGAAAACACAACCGGGAGAAACGTTTGTGGTCAGGATGAGAAATCCCAAAAACACGCAAAGCAAAACCCGGCAGAAAGGAAAGGAGAAACATACCAGTCCGTCCTCTTGCGGGAGATGTTCACGCTCGGCGCTGCTTGGCGGGGAGGAAAGGTGCTTGTTAATCCAGTGCAGATGCACAAGTTTGAAGAGGACGAGGAACACATTTGCCTTGAAAATATGGCGGGATTCCTTCTCCGTTGGTGCAGTAAAGACATTGTTGCATGCTTCGAGAAAACCAGTTTCCCCACAACGACCCCATCCTGGGTCATCCCACGAGGCTCATCACATATGAGAAGACCGAAACCATACAGAGTGTGATCTCTGCCCACAGCACAGTTAAACTGGAAACTAATTTTTTCAATGATGTTTGGACAGTTTCCCAAATGTTCAGGAATTTAGTGTCACGGTCCCAAGGCGTCGATGAGTCAGGAAAGACCACAACGAGAATCAGAAGACAATTCGGACGCAACGTTTGTGCCAACGCGACCCATCACAACCTATGGTCTGGCGCCAACGTGGCGTCTACGCCAGACTCTCCGGCCCTAAATTTGTGTTTTAGAAAGGAAGGCCTGCTGAAAACCACTGTGTAAAACTCGCCTGGACAAGTTAGGAGAAAAGGAAAACAAATTCAATGAAAAGAAAGCAGACGGCAGGGAAGGGTAAGCAGCAAAAAAATGAACAAAATAGGAAACAAGAATGCAACAGAGTCAATAGATCTGACATTGGTTGTATAAAAAGACCAATAAAATGGATAAACCTTGAGGAGGACTAATAAAAAATAAGGGAGAGAGAGAGAGAAGACAGAAATCAGCAGAATCGGGAGTTTTGAAAATGGAGGGGGACATCGCTATAAATATTTAAAATAACCGCATGCTAATAAATTGGAGAATGTCCATGAAGTGGACAAATTCTCGGAAAAACACGACCCATTCAGACTAACACAAGAAATGAAGATTTCATTAGCTCTGGATCTATCGTGCAGATCGAATGCATATTTTTAAAAACGCCCCGTGAAGAATTACCCAGATCTTTCCCCAGGGAACACCGCCAAACATTTAGGGAAGAAAGGAAACACCAATCTTACACCAACTCTCGCAGGAAATAGAAAAAGAAGGAAGATCTCCCAGCTCCGTTGCGAGGACAGCAGTGCCTTGGTTCTGGAACTTTCCAAAACCACTTTAAGGCCACAGGGAAACAGCATGAGGGCAGAAGCTAATCCTTGGAAGACAGAGGACACAGACGTAGGACAGAGGACACCGACGTAGCACATGGGACAGAGGACACAGACTTAGGACATGGGACAGAGGACACAGATGTAGGACATGGGACAGAGGACACAGACATAGGACATGGGACCCCAGGGGCCCCACTGGGTGATCACGTCAAGCCAGCAGCCGTGTCACCCAGAAATCCTTATGAGAAGAAAAGAAACCCATACACACCTGCCCCGAAACCTCACACCAACCCCACCAGGAAGCCAAGCACAGAGCAGCTCAAAGTGGACCCCATGGCAAAAACCAATAAAAATTGAAAAATCAGTGGTGTCTGGGACGCTCAGTCACTTAAGCGTCTGACTCTTGATTTTGGGTCCCGCCATGATCCCGAGGTCCTGTGATCGAGCCCAGGGTCAGTCTCCGTGCTCTGCGGGGCATCTGCTTGAGATGGTCTCCCTCCCTCTCCTTCTGACCCTCCTACGTTCTCTACAATAAATACATACATATTTTTTCCCAGTTCGGTTCAGTGAGTGTGTGTGGTGTGTCCAGCCTGTCCTTGGCCCTATGTGGGCACAGGAGATGCCACCGTGGAGAAGACAAGGGGCTGTGAGTTCCTGGGGCTCACTGTCTGGCTCCGGGGAGGGGCCGGTGACCACCCCCGAGAGCCCTGAGCTGCACCTGTGTCCTTCTGCACGCGGTGGCTGGGCCGCTGACTGCGAACGTGTGGTGCGTCTCCTGGACATACAGACGTTTGCTGAGTTGTGGCCGACACATGTAGTCAGCGCCGGCCACCCTCACTGTGTGCACATACGTGGTGTACGGCGCAGAAGCAGGTAGAAAGCTCCGTGTAGACCTGTGGTCCATACCCACGGGCCACGCACAGGTGGTGCGCAGCGGCAGACGCCTGGAGGAAGCTGCGTGAGGATTTTCGGTCCGTTTCCGTGACGTACGCACATTCGCCGTATCGTGCCAGACATCGTGCTGCTGCACTCACATCCCGACAAGGAGGCCTCCCACGCAGAGGCACGGAGGGCTGTCCGCAGGCACCCTCAAGCGATTTGGGGGTCTGCCTCGCTGCAGACAGTGGCCCGCCCAGAATCACACCCTCCCAAGGACGGAGCCAGATGGGGTCAATTTGGGGCTTTACCAGCCCAACTCAGGACAGCTGTGATGGGTGCCCCAATCCAGAACGCCCTCCCTCCAGAGCCGGCATGAGCCTCGACGTCTCCCCGTACTCAGCCTTGCTCCCAGTCTTGCCCTTCCGGCACGTTGACCCCGCATGCGTTCCCTGCCCCCTGACACCCAAACCCCTTCTCGGCCTGTGCTGCGGGAGAACGCGGCTCACACAGGTGCCCCATCAGCCCTAGCGTCCGTTCATGCGTCCTGGCTCCGTGCTCCCCTTGCCCCAATGTCCTCACCTGTTTTTCCCGGCGTCAGTACTAGCGTCACCGTCCGTCGTACTCCTGCCACCGCATATAGGTCAACGTACATTGTCTTTAGAATAATGGGGATGTGAATTTCAAAGGGAGAAACCGTGCACCAGGGATGCTGGAACCTCAAAGGATCTCGTGTTTCATCTTCCCGAGCTGGGAATTCACGGTCCCTGATTAATTTGCTTTCAGAAATCTGGGGCTTCATATCCAGCACGTGCTCACCCCGAGACTCACCGGCAGGCCCTACCCTACTGGGAGAAGACGAGAGCCCTCTTATTTCCCCCAAAGCCCTTCCGGAGAAGACGAAGAGCCGTTTCTACGATGCTGCTATGAGGCTCACTCCGGTCTGAGCCGGGACCACTCGGCAAAGCCGCCCCCGCCCGTGGCCCCGAGGAAAGGTGGTGACGATTGTGGCGTTGGGAGGCAGACTGGGGCTCCTGGAAAAAGGAAACTTGCAGAGCCCGGAACACAGCCTTGCCTCGTGAGCAAGGCTGGAGTCCACGTTTCCAGGAGAATTACACCTGCCTCAGGGGATGGGAGGCTCTAAAACCCTAATCCCATGTACCAAGAGGGTTTATAGTCGTGACTCCGATCCTGAGGGAAAAGTCCTATTGCAGGCAGGTACCACCAGCCAGGACGCCCTCCCGGGGAGGCCGAGCTTCTAAGTCATGTTGGTGGAGAAAATCCCGAAACAGGAATAACCCTCTTGCTGGTTCTCCAGTGGCGGCGAATGCAGCGTGAGGACAGGACCCCTTCAAGGGTGGATACACGGGCAGTCTCCACGGGGTCCGGGACAGCACCCTCCATGCCCCGACTGCCGTACTTCATAATACTCATGGTTAGCGATGCCTCAGACACGTGGCGTCGTCAGGGAGAGGGAAGGGGTGTCTTTTAGGCGGCATGAGGTGGGACCCCAGGTTTGTGTCTTTGAGCCGAGCACAGGTGGGACCCCAGGTGTGTGTAGGGAGGACATTGAACTGGTGCACGGACATGTGTCCTTGAGCTGTCGTGATTCTTATTGTTCCTGCCGCTGATGTGGTTGTGTTTACTGCTATGAGGGGCAACGGTCACTCAGAACGGTGGTGGGGCTGAGCTTGCTAGGGAACCCATGTTCCCGTGCCAGGAGACACCCCTCTGTTGCTGTCCCTTAGGTGGGGAACCGGACATTTTCTGAGACGAAAGATGTGTCCCCAAAAAGGATATGTCCACATGCTGCTCCCAGAAACCGTAATGGGAAACTGTATGTTGAAAAAGACGGAATCAGGTGAAGATTGTGAGATGAGCTCATCCTGGTTCACGGTGGCCCTAAATCCATGACAACGGTCCTTAGGAGGCACAGAAGAGGAGACACAGACACAGAGTCTGAGACCACGCAGTAAGCACCCTGTCAGAAGTCTGTTCCTTTTGCAGACTGTGGTCCCATGGTTCACAGCAGCCGGGTGCAAGGCATCTGCCCCTACAGCAGCCTGGGGTGCACGCTCTCAAGGCCCCAGACTCAGGCAGTGCCAGGCCTCTGGAGATATCAGCATCCCGCAGACTGCCCTGCTGCCCGTCACAAGTGCCCCTAGGTCTCAGCCTGATGTTGTCGTAGGGACTGTGTTGGTCTGGAAGTAGGAGAATGAGATACCCTGAGAGCTTCTAAGGCTCCATATGATATCCCGAGTCTTGATATGACGGCAGCAACCCCATAGGACTGAGGACCCCCTTCTCTTTCAAGCAGCTCCTCTGGCCCAGTATGGACCGTGTGGCCAGCACAGTGACAATTCCAAGGCAGACATTCGTCACTGCAGCCCCCTCCCCTCCCTGGGGTCCGTCAGAATGAAGGAGGCTGTCCTGTAGCCCCCATGGCCCATGTGGCCATTCTGTGTCCGGCTGGGTGCCCATGAGGACATCTGCACCATCGCAACCCAAGACCCTGGCTATTACCTCCTGTTCTCTCCAGGATCCTGTGTGAGCCTGAGAACCCACAGTCCACACTAGGCATCCCCTGAGTGGTCACAGCCACCTTCCTGGAGCTCAGCCAGGGAGCAGATGGCAGATGGACGTGCACCCCAAGGCACACACACCCTAGGGACCAAGTGCACCCTGGGGAACCATCTCCGGGAAGCATCTCTGAGTCCCAGGACCGTTGGCCACACCCTTCTCAGCTGCAGGCTTGAAGACAGGAACCCAGCCGGCCCCAGGCTGTCTGCCCAGGTTTCTGCGCTCGTCATCCCCCCCGAGAATGACAGGCGGCGTTACCTAGGAAGGCTCCATTGGTGTCTCCCAGCATCTTCCAGCCCCTTGCTGGGGAGTCTCGGGAGCAGGAATCCTGTCTTTGAAGACAACCTCCGGGGTAGAGCCATAGGTCAACCAGGTGAAGTCGGACCCGTCGGGCTGTGCGTGCATGGGGCTGGGCACACTCCTGCTTCACAAGACCAGACACGGACTTAGGACTTTGTGTATAGGAGTTTCCTCCGTCTGCCACAACTAAGCACCACAGAGTAGGGCGCGTGGGCCCCAGACACTTATGGCTCGTGGTTCTGGACGCTGGAGGTCAGATCCAGGTGCAGCAGACTTGGTTCCTGGTGAGGACTCTCTCCCTAGCTTGCAGATGGCCACATTCCTGCCGTGTCTTCACCTGACAGAGACACATCTCTGCTGTCTCTTCTTATGAAGGACCAGGGCTCTGCCCTAATGACCCCTTTTACCTTAATGCCTCCCTTAGCTCAAATCCCATCACACTGGGGGTGGGGCACGGCTTCAACATGTGCATTTTTGGGGAAACAGTTTCATGCACAGCACTGAGAGCACACAGTGTCCGTCGCAATGTCTTAGCTCAGTCATTGCCGTGCAAAGGCCGGCACAGCTCATGCGTATATGGAAGGGCATGCTGTGTCCTCACAGGACTTGACATGGAGACTTGAGTTTCATATCACTTTCTTCTGTTACACGATATTCATCTGCTGATGTGTTCCAGCCTTTTAAGGGTGGAAAATAAAACCAACACTGCACGATTTCCTAAAAGCATTCTTAGCTCCTGGATGGGCCGTACCAAAGCAGGTGACGGGGCTAGGTTTGCCCACCCTCACCCCAGGACGCAGGAGATGTTCCGTGACTGTGCAGATTTAGTTGCAAACCGCCAGGGCCAGAAGTAATTATTGGTATCTGTGATCCAGGCCCTTGGGTTTGCAAAGGGAGATGCTGGGTATCGCAGAAGAAACGGGGTCTGCTTGGGGATACACAGCTCCAAAAGGTGGTGTGGGGGCTGGAGCAGGGACTCCAGGTCTCGGGACACCTGTGCAAGGAGCACCTGAGTGGCTTCCTGCCCCCGTCTGGCTTCTCAAGGCTGCCAGACGTCCTTCCCACACAGAGGGAACCTTGACAGCATCTTCTCGGGAGCTCCAACCTGTCCCAAATAAACACAAACGGACACAAAGAAGAGGACACATTGTACCTAATTCTGGACGGCATCCTTCGAGGGACCAGCTAATTCCTTGTGTTGCCTCCAAACATCCAGATACTAAATTAACGCCTTAGAAATGTCATGACAACTGCCTTTTGATATCCGCGGCCAGTCACTGCTTCAGTCTTGGTTATGCAAGTGGCCAGAAGGAACAAAAAAGGGCCCAACTCAAGATTCCCTGGCAGAGAGGCCCAGGAAGTTGGAAAAGGGATCCTACCCAGCGCACCGGCCTCCACGGGTCCCTGAGAGCAGACACACATATGTGCAGAACACACACCAAACAGGAAGGGCCGGTGCCACACACAGCAGGTACTTCCATGCACGTGGGAAGCCTCACGTTGGGAGAAAACACTGCTCTCTGGTCCCCTTGCCCTCGCGAGTCAGTGCCATGTGTCCTGCAGGATAAGGATGGCCCACCAAGCGCATCAGATGCCAGTCACCCTGTCTCCCCCTTCCCTGATGCCAGAAAGCTGAGTGCCTTGTCCTCAGAGCAGAGGGGATCCAGGCTCCCCCCTGCCTGGCCGGGAAGGTGTGCTTTTCTTGACATCCTGCTCTTGAGGACAAAGGGACGGGTGTGCATGAGGGCAGAGAGACGGATGTGTCTGCATGAGGGCAGAGGAACGGATGTGCATGAGGACGGAGGGATGGGGGTGCATGAGGGCAGAGACACGGGTGTGAATTCTTCCGGTGCAGCAGACACTGTGAAATGCTGAATTCAGTGCTTCCACCGTTTCCCGAGCCACCGCTCTGCTTCCCCACTCCCCGCCCCCCAGAAATGTTTATGTTTCATCTCGTCTGCGTCACTATCGTCACTATCGTCATTTCCCACACCAACCCGCTTGCGAAGCCGCGTGTGGGGGTGTTTCCTAAGGAAACTACCCGGCACGTAACCCGGCACAAATAAGACAAAACCGCAGGGGTGCGAGGGGTGACCACCCAGAGCTCCAAGTGAGGCTACGAGAAGCCACCACAAGGGAAAGCAGGGAGTGCACTTCACCCCACGGTGGTTAACCCGGGTTTGAAGAGGTGACGCGGGCAGCCGGATGGTCTCCCGAGTGGGCGGGCGGGACTGGGAGATGCACGTCGGAGTCCACAGTGAGGACAGCAGTGTCCAGGGCTATAAGCCCCCTGGGGGCCGCCCCCCGTTGCACCTCTGCCTCCGTGAGAGGAATAAAAAGACCAGGTACAAAAATAAACATTTCCTGCCATGCAGGCTCCCCTATGACAGGAAAATCCCCTTAAGCTAAGAGCGGGGAGGACGCGGGGGCCAGGCTGGGCCTGGGTGCAGAGAGGGCCTTTGTTCCCTTCAGGAGAGGGGTCCTGGAGGCGGGCAGCTAACACACACACGTATGGTTGTGCACATGCACAGGGACATGCACACAGTTGGTTACATACACACACGGACACGTGCCCACACACGGCTCTATACACACAGAAACACATGTGTGCAGGCGTACAGACACACAGACACGTACGCACATGGTTATGGACACACATGAACACACAGTTATGGACACACACAGTACACCTGGTTATGCACACACACAGGCACAGATATGCACAGTTATGGACACACACAAGCAGATGCAGACACACTTGTCCACACACGGGCACATGCACACACAGTTGTAAACACCGAGACATGCACACACAGTCATGCACGCACATAGGCACACAGACATACCCATGTAGATATACAGGCATATACAGACACATGGGTACGTGGTCACACACACGTGCACAACATACTTGCACAGAACAGACATAGGCACACAGATACACACACACAGGCACAGATCGTCATACACACAGGCACACACACCACAGGCACGAGAACTCACATGCACACATACACGTGCACACGTAGAGACACATGCACACACACGCACGAGTACCCACGTACACACAGACATACATAGGCACATGCATAAACTTACACGCAGACACATGCACACACACAGGCACATGCACACGCTTACACACAGACTCACGTGCACGCGGAGGGACGGGCGCTCCCATGCACACAGACACATGCATACACACACGTATGCACACGCACACGCTATACACAGACACACAGGGACAAGCACTCCCAGGCACACAGACACGTGCACACGCAGAGACACGCACGCACACGCTCATATACACACACGCACAAGGTCATGCACTCACTCACACACTCACACCCCTGGAAAGAAAGCTCATCCTTGCAGCACACACGCTGCACAAAGTTTGTGGGAACAATGCAAATGTCATTCTGGGGGCCCGGGGCGCAGACCGCGGAGGGCCCCGCCCTCTGGCGCCCTGGTGTCCCCCCCACGGCCCGCAGCCCGCTCGGCGGAAGGGGCCTCGGAAGGGTGATTAGCAGATCTCCGAGGGCGCACGGGATGCGCGCTGGCGGCGGGGCGGGGAGCAGCGTCGTGGGGCGGGCGGGGGCGCGGGTTTAATAACCGAGCTCCCCCGCACCGCGTCCGTGTGGGTCCATTGCCGGCATAATGTGTCATAATTTGGCCGCCGATTCTGACAGCCCTGGCTGACTCGGGCATTAAATCATCGCCCTGGGGGATCCCTCACTCTGGCAATTTCTGCTGGTGGGGCTGTCATCTCGTCCCGCACAGTACCTATCATTTCTGACATGATTGGATCAAAATTAGTCAGTACATTTAGATGTAAATTAGAGACATCCAAGAATACTAATGAGCAGGGAAATGCAGCCCCGTGTAATTGACGCGCCAACAGCTTCCTTCCGCGCGCCGCCGCGTCCCGCCTTATTAACACCCTGATAACAAAAGTCGCGTATCAAAAAAGTGAGAAAACTTTTTTGAGGGGCATATTTAACTAAAACTTAAATCCCAAATAAGTCTATAATGTTAGCTCGTCCTGGAGTTATAGCTCCCAGATGGCTCCCAACGCGGAGGCAGACATGGCCGGCCCCTCGCGAGGCGCGCGCCAGGGCCCGCATTCTGGTGCCGCGTGCGCGCACGCGCTCCTGACACTCGGGCCTCGGCCTCACCCCTTCCTGGCCTCGCTCCCCAACGTGGGACGCTCTTCCGAGTCCCCTGTCCCAGCCCAGGGCGCAGGTGAGGACGGCCTGCGCGCGCCCGCCATGGAGGCCTTGGTGCACTGGAGCCGGCAGGACGCCTTCACCAGGCAACAGGGTGGTGCGCGCTGCCTGGCCGCCGCCATGGCCTTGAACCGCACCTCCTTCTGGGGTTCCCACAAGCCCCCCAAATGCTGGCGGCCCGCACGCGCCTTCCCGAAAGAGCCCCCTCCCACGGCTGCCTGCAGGACCCTTAAGGCATGTCACCTGGGTTCCAGCAAGGCACCCAGCCACACCGCCGACTCCACGGCCTGCAGGCAAGACCCTCCTGGTTCCCAGCACCGCTGCCAAAGGCCCCCGAATACAGCGGCTCCCGTGGAGACGCACGGAGGCCGTGGGCTCCCCGTGCTGGTTACCAGCAGCCGCAATTGGTAAACGGGTCAAATCGCAAGTGTTAAGCTGCCCTAGTTGTGTGTCACTAGTCAGGCACAGGCAGAGATACAGACTTGAAGGGATGAAAGCCTTCCAAACACAAGGGTCCTCGTCACAAGCGCTCAATGCCGTTGAGAAGCCAGGCTCCGCGCGCGGCAGAGAAACCATGTTCCTCGGGAAAGCGCGGTGCAAACAGCGCCCTACGATGGGAGCAAAGCCACCCCGCAGACACGCCGGTTCCCACCTCCCTCGGCATTTCAGCGTGACCACCCCGCTGGCCAGGCTCAAATTAAATTAACCGGTGCTTATTTGGGCTGTCACCTGTGTTTACGCAGTGTCCTGACGCGCAGAAGTGTAATCAAACACCGCGAGCGGATTTCCCCGAGTGTCTGGGCCGCTGCCTGGAACCGTGCACTGGGGCGCACGTCACATGGGGGTTCCAGGCAGGGAAAATAAACTGCCGTCAGTGACGGCTGGAGAGCTGTCGGAGCGGATCCCAGGACCCCGCAGGGAGAAGGCCTGGGTCCACACGCACCCGCTCCGCCCGGGGCAGGACTGCCAGCGACATAATCGGGCTTTTCTGCGCAGCCACTCAGAGCCGCGGCGCGGGTACAAAATGCTCACTCTGTGCAGGTTTTACGAGCAAAAGCAAAGAATCCTGACTTAAAGCCAGCATGCGCTTTGCTGTTCCTAACCTCTGGATGGCAAGACGGCCACCCCCGTCTTTCTCACATCTGTGCTGGAAGCCGCAGTGTATTCGGAGCAGGGCACCTGTCACCGTCCGCGGTAGAAACCGGGGCGCCCACCCAGCTGAGGAGCCTCCAGGGAACGGGGGTGACACATGGAGACTCCCTGGAGAGGCACAGTTTTGCAAACCACAGAGTTCCCAATGCACTGGATTCCACACCCTCACGTTGCTACAATGTATCAACTAAATCACCTTTGTTTCCTTTCCCAGCGAAACAAGCCTTCCCAGGGAGGTTCCACCAAGCATTGCACTTGGTGTAAAGTAAAGCCAAAAAAATGAAATGCGGCGAAAGTGCCCAGGGGACAAAAGCCCAGAAAAATCTATGCATCACAAGCCCCCTCCCCAATGCGCCGTTTCCAAATGATCCTCTGATGGTGTTTTTATTAGAATCCTCCGGACACCCGGCTGTGTTTGACCGGGCATCTTGGCAACAAAGAGAGCCCGCGACATTCCCAAAGACCCCGTTTCTTTCTTCAAATACAGCACATCGTGACCAAAACAGTCTTTCCCTCCTGGCATGCTGTGTCTCCACCTCCGGCCTTCACCGCAGGAAGCCGCATGAGCCGACGAGAATGGGCTGGAGACCCCACTTGGAGGTGGGACACTGCCCCCTGTTTCGGTTCATGACAACAAAGCCTACAGACATGACCAAAACACCAGCACAAGCATTGACCGTCCACCAGCTGATGTCACCCTGCCTTGGTCTGTCAGCAACCCAGAGACAGGACACCTTCTGGAGAGTGTCCCTCGGCCGTCAGCCTTCATGCAGGCTGTGTAGCCACAAGCAACCCTCAGCTCCAGTGCCTTGTTCCGTGGGGAGTGGGTTCCATACACCAGCAGGGGCCAGGCTTGGAGAGAGGGACACGGGCGTTCTTCCCAACCACATCAGGCACCCAAATACCTTCACCCACCAATGGCTCATGCTGTGGTGACCACACCTGGGAGCGGCTGGGCTAAGGCAGGGAGGGCCACCCCCCTCAGTCACTGGCCTGCCACTTCACATAAAGGAACCCCCATTTCAGAGTCCGCAGAATGTTCTAGATTCCTCCAGATGGGGGTTTCTTAACTTCTGCTCGACTGGCATTTCAGGCAGAATGATTCTTCGTGCTGGGGTGCTGTGTGTTATGTGATGTTGGGCGGCATCTCTGGTCTGCACCTCCCAGAAGAGAAAAGCAACCCTCCAGCGGGAACAAAACCATAGATGTCCCCCAGTAGTGCCGAGTGTCCCCTGGGAGGCAGATCAGCCCTGAAAAACCTCGAAGGACTTATTTCCAACCCTCCAAGAATCTGAGAACCTGAGAGGGCCGCTGTTTCTTTTCAAGAGCGTTTGCTCCCGCTCTGAGATGCATTTAGAATGGTTCTGCATTTATATCTATACCCACAGAGTCCTCTGCTGGCTGAACCCCTCTACTATATGCTTCAAACACAAAAAGAGTCACTTTTTCTCCTGGGTCTTTGCCCCAAAACGGAGTGTGCCCCACTGGGAGGCCTGACTCAGGCCATGGGGTCCCAGAGGGAAATCCTGCTCCAGAAGGAACCCTGAGAGCTGCGATCGCAGGCAGAGGGAGGCGAATGGGAGCCACAGCAGGGAACAATTAGGGGCCAGCTCAGATGTCTTCCAGCCGAAAAACGAACCAGAGCAGAAACAACAAATTCAAGCTCAGGCTGAAGCACAGGGCGCTCGGGTCAGCCGCCAAGAAGAATTTCCCCAATGCTGCATTCTAAAGGACTGTCCGAGAGGCAGGCGGATGGGCAAGGGCACCGTGGAGTGATGACCATACCTGGGATCAGACAACAGCCCCGACTCAGATCCCTGGCCCCAAAATCGGGGCCAGGTTTCACTCATTCTGCCACGGCATTGGATCAGTGGGGTGGACTCACGCGTGGACTCCGTGCTGTTTACGGTGCGAGAGCAGAGCATTTAAAAGAACTTTCCAAGACCCCAAGAACCCACATTCAGGAACAAACCTCAAAATAACACGTGGGTAGTCTCGTCCTCCTCATCTTGGGGCCCAAATGTCAGCTCTTTGTAGAACAAAGATGGCGCGTTGTTGTCTCTGTGACACCCGGCTGTGCCTCCTTTGTTGTGCCTGCTGGAATCACGATTTCTGTCTCATTTCTGTATGTCTACTGGTCTGTTACCCAAATATGCCATTAAATGGGACAGAAGCTCCAAGACAGATTTCAGCAGTATCTCTGTGGCCTTCCATGGAGGTGGCCAAGGATCCATCTAGCCAGCGAGGGATGGGCAAAGAAGAGTTTCCCTGAGAGACCTGAGCAGGGGCCAGTCCGTTTCCTCCAAACATTACAGGAATGAGGAGCCCCTTGGTGAATGTCGTTGGGTTTCAGGGAACACCTTGCCCCTGGTAAGTATTAGTTTTCCTTCTTCAGTGAACGGACTCACCAAACCTCAGTTCATGCTCTTGAACTGGATGGTTCCAGGCACTTCTAGATGGACAAACCCTTCGTCCAAATGCAGTTTCCTTGGAAGGAGTAAGACGCTGAGCATGGGGGGTGCAGATTTCCTGAGGCCCCTCTAGACCTGTGTACCCCAAGTGGGTCTGAAGGATGCCCATGCCACCTCACAACAGCATCTGAAAGCCCTGTTCCCCAAGTCAGGACTCACTGAAGAGTGCCATACCCGAGAACGATTTTATGCTTCCCCCCAAAATTATTAAAATCTAAGCATTAGACTCCGGGAGCCAGCATCCTTGGGGCAGAATGGAGTTCCTCGTCAGTTAGGAAACATTTGCCCTAAAGTTTTCAGCCAACTCGAAGTCTCCGCGTTGCATAAAATCACATTGTTTCGTCTACACAACTCAGAGAAGGGGTATGATTATGCTGTCTTGGTTAATCCATTCAACCAAGCTGGATGGCTCCAAGCCTAGCAATGGCTCTGCCCACCATTTCACGCCTCCTGTGGTCTCATGCTGTGGACAGGACCAATGTGACAAGCCAGCTTCACCTGGTGCTTCTTCACGCAGGCTTCCTTTTCAATCCTGCCCTTCCAGTTGCCATGGACGGTCCGCCACAGCCCCATGGTCTTCCAGGACTCATTGGATGCCAACACTCAGCCAACGGGAATGCTGAAATGGGAGCCATGTGTACCTTAGTCCATCCGCTTGGCTGCCACTGACCACACTAAGGTGTTAAAAATATTCCGGTAAGAGAATAGGGTGGGACTTTCCAATGAACGTGGCCACCATCACGTGTGCATCTCACTGGACGCACATGGCTAGACCGCCCTCTCCCACCACCTCAGTCTTCCTCAGAACTGGAGGGGAGGGGTCCCAGCGGTTCCCACAACCCCACAGGGCTCATGACTGAGCCGAAAGCCTCCAAGAGGTTGTCCAGCCATGGGAGTCTCCTTGCACCTATCCTGATGTGAGCAGGGCACAGGGACACTCAGCCAAAGATTCACCTGAGCTTGTGATGTCCCCGCCACACAACACTACACAAAACATCTCTGTGATGCACAGTCAGGACAAAGGATGCTCAGTCCTCACAGCGGACTAGACCCACCAAAGGTACCACGGATGAACGTCCTATGAATCTAGAAGACACAGGAGAATGCCCCACGCCACGCTGGTTTTCCCATTCGTGATGTTGATGTTTGTTCACCATCATGATGTCGACATAAACACTTGGGACAGTTCACACTCCCTCCAGACTTGCAGTTGGCACTTCTGTCCCTCAACTGTGAAATGTGACCATCAAAGGACCAAAGAGAGACCCAGGAACCAGGATGCCAAGCCTGGGGCATGTGCATGGTAAGCATGGTGTTGGCACGTAGGCAATGTCAATTCACTGAAAATGTCAACCACAGACGACATTTGCCATTGTCATGTGAACACCATGTGAGCACATGGCCTTCTCGTTCCTCCCAGGACATCCACAAATCACAGTCTACTGTCCCTCGGGTATTGGTGGTGTGAAGACTAGGTCTCCAGCTCATCCTGAAGATGTGGAGACCATCCCTGCTGCTCCGAAGGGGGGCGACAGGCAGAGCATCCCAGAGGGCATAGGGTCCCACAGAACTCGGCACCAGAGACATCCCACTGGTGCTGCTTTCCCAGCATGAAATTGCCATTCCATTCCTTCTCAGACCACAACTGGGTTGAGGGACGCCATGGTACTTTGAGGATTTCTAGCCCTGCACAACGTGGACACGTGGCAGACACTCTCATCATGTTTGTTGATTGAATGGCTGATGCATTGGACCTAATAACCACCCATTTCAGAATTGTGTCTTCTACCTCCTCTTGTTCATCTTGTGACTTCATACCATGCAGAAGTCATGAAAGGCGCTCAGGCAAGAGACTGACCCTGCAGTCCTCCTAATTGGTTCTGCATGTGCCTAACGAAAATGTTGGCAATGCCCTTTGGTACAAATTGGACTCGAAGGAGCCTGAGTCTAACAAAAATGTCAGAAGCAGCAAAAGATCTGATTAGTGCTGTGGGAGACAGAAAAAAATGTCCCGAAAGATGTTCACATCCTAATCCCGAAGTGGGAGACAGCAAAATGTCCCCAAAGGCATTCACATCCTAATCCCCATGTGGGAAACAGACTAATGTCCGCAAAGATGTCCATGTCCTGATCCTCGTTTGGGAGACAGAGGAATGTCTACATGTCAGTCTCTAGAACCTGTGACTGTGACCTTCGATAATGTGCCAGGCTGAATAGGGGCCCCCGAAATGTCCACGTCCTGATCCCCAGAACCCCTGAATGTGCCACCTCATACAGTAAAGGGGTTTTGCAGATGGGATCAGACATCCTGATTATCCAGGTGGGCTCGCTCCATCACGGCTCCCTGTGAGAGGGAGGCAGGAGTCTCACCCTGAGGAGGAGGGACGTGAGGTGAGGCCAGAGATGGGACAATGTGCAGAGAAGGCAGAGGAGGCACCATCCGTGAAGGAACACAGGCAACCTCAGGATGCTGGGAAGGGCAAGGACGGCCATCTTCTGTCCCAAGCCTCCAGATGGAATGCAGCCCTGCAGACACCTTGGTTTTAACCCAAGAGACTCACCTCACACTTGTGGTGTGGCCTCCAGCCCCATGATTGGATCAACACCCTCCTCCCCGGCGCACTCTGACCATGAACACCACCCAAAGCTCATGGCTTTGTTGAATAAGGAAGAGTTTTAATTTCTGATTTCAAAGTCACCCTGTGCAGGGACTCGAGACGCCCTCAGATGGCCAGAGGCACCCATTAGAGCTGCTGACCCCACCTTGCCCCCCCAGCAGGGCAGCAAGAGGACCACCCGCTCGGGGAGAGTCACCTTTGACCACAATTAAGATCACAGCGCACTGGGCTCTGCTCTGTGTAAGTGGGAAAACATGCCCATGCAAACGCTTTGATCATTTATGTTTCTGTGCCCCGGGTGGCTCCATAAAACATACCTCTGCATTCTCGTGGTCTTTAAGATGCTCTCCTTCAACTTTGAAGTTTAATTCTCTGAAACGGACAAGTGGCCCGAGCGTTCCGGAGAAACCAAGAGTTTTTCCCAGGGCCCGTGCCCACGGAAACCAAAGTAATGGCCCCCAAGTGAAATCAGGACACAGAGGTTTCGTTGGGTTCCTGCTGTGATCCCAGGGCCCATCTCCCTCTTGCCGGCAGCCCTAAACGAGACCTTTGCCACTGCTTCTCCACTTCCTAAATGTGAGTTGTTGTCCCAGAAGTAAGTTGTGCTTTTTTGGTGTCACCATGTTATTGCCACGTGCCTTCCGTCTGAGCAGTTTCTATTCAGCATGAGATGCACGTGCTCCACGACACAACATGGGTGCCATTTTTAGTGCCACTGTCAGCCACGCATAAGGCACTTTCAACCACAAATGCATGTGGACTTTTGGTAGAATCCAAGCATTATGGTCTCACTCGTGTCCCCCCCACCCAACTACCACCAAACTCTCGTGTGTGAGTGTCTTCATCTCCAGCACCTCAGAAGGTGCCCATCATTGAAAATAAATCATGATGGACATAATAAGTGGAGATGAGGTCACTGTGCCTCAGGGTGTACCCCTAATCCCATGTGACTGTTGTTCTTGCAGGAAGGGGACATTTGGGAAGAGAGGCAGACCCTGCGACCACACAGGTGGACATTGGAGTGGTGTACATACAAGCCAAGGGTCACCAGGGGTTGCCAGAAAACCACGAGAAGCTGGGAGGGGACTGAAACAGATTGTCCCTTGCGGCACTCCATGGAAACCAACTCTGATGACACCTGGGTGTCAGACATCTGGCCTCCTCCAGAATGATGAGAAGATACATTTCTGATGTCCCACCCACTAGTTTGCAGTACCTCGTTGCAGCACCCTCAGAAAACCCAATGTAAGAACTAGTAGAAACAAGAGGTAGAGACTCCAGCTGAGAAGCCGTCCTGATCCTGGTAAGCCAGAAGAAGACAGCAGAGTCCCTGACTGGAGGAGGGCAAGGGGAAGTGGAGGTACAAGGACAGAGCCAGGAGGTCATAAAGGAAGGAGGTCAGCATGACATGGTGAGCCGTGAACACAGGGACAAGAAGAAGAAATCTGGGAAACTAAAGTGATTTTGGAATCCTGTCCTGGCAGATGAGGGATGGAGATCCTTGATGTCACTCAGCTAGATGGGTGTTCAGAAAGATGAAGAAGAAGCTGGAAGAAAGTTGGTGCCTTCATAGAAGGCAAGACTTTAAGGCCTGCCCAGAGGCCTTTCTTGTCTTTTCAGTAGGGGAATTGGAAACAGATGAGGGTCCATTAGTGGTACCCACTCAGTCTCGAACTCATGGTTCTGCCATTGTTAAGGAAGATTTCTCCTACAGTAAATACCAAAATGTATCCTTTCAGGAAGACAAGAAATATTCTTCAAGAATTTGAGACAGAGGTATTGTATGTAGAGCTTGAAGGTGAGACTCAGTAATCTGAAGGCAGGTGCCATGGTTTATTGACTCAGTGACTGGATAGATGCTGGATGGTTGGAAAGATGGACAGATGGATGGATGGAAAGATGGACAGATGGATGGATGGATGGACGGATGGATGGACAGATGATTGGTAGATGCATGGAAGATGGATGGTTGATGGAGGAATGGGTGGGTGGGTGATGGATGGGTAGATGTGTGGGTAGGTGGGTGGGTGGATACAGAGCTCCCACAATAACTGCCCAGAATTTAGCATGGCTCCAGGTCACAACCTGGTGAGTGTCATCTTCCCCACCCATTCTTATAGGAGAGCAGAGGTCACACTTTCCCATGAGCTAGGGTCCCCAGCATCCTATGCATGCGACATGGTAAATAATCAACATTTTTTTGAATAAGCAACGAAATCAATAATTTAATGTTCTCCTTTGATTAAGCTGGGTAGACTCTCCGAGGACCATAGGAAGAAATACGACTAAATGATTTCCTCCACCTGGATGAGGAAGATGAGGAGGACGAAGAAGGGAACAGATGGAGGTGGATGGAGGTCAGGTCATTATTCATGTAGGAACTGGTGCTCTGAGAGAGAGGACCCAGGCCAAGACCCAGCCCCTGCTTGACAACACAGGTACCTCCTTCTGGGGGCCCAGATGAGCTCGAGGTGAGTGCAAGTCAGCAGCTGATGGACTCGGGGTGCAGGGGTTGGGGGGAGAGGAGGAAAATCTGGGCTTCCCAACCCAGGCAGGACCAGAGTCACCCGGGACCATGTGAAAACAGATTCTAGGGTCCCAGGCCCCTGGAGGGAACCTCGATGTGGGAGCTGTAACAGACTGGCTGGTTGGGTCCAATCTCACTGCCCATCCAGGTGTGGACCAGCCTGTGGAAGCCACGGGTCTGGGGATGCCAGAAGAGAGGAAAAGGTGAACAGCAGGGTAGATACCCCAAATTGGACAGACCGCATACCCCAGCACAGCTCCTATGCATTCCAGAAAGGACATGTGGGCCTCAGCACTATGAATGGGGTCAACAATAGCTACCCTGGTACGTGGGCATCTGGTCACCAGAAGCTCGGAGAATGGGGAAGGATTTGTAATCGAGGGACGATCACTCAGCCTTGAAGACCCACGCAGGCCCGCCATGTGCAAGAACATGGATGGACCTCGTGTCATACATCAGACAAACACACGTTCTGCACGCTTACACTTCTACATAGAACCTAAAATACTCAGATTCATGGACGCAGACACAGAGGGTGGTTTCCTGGGGCTGGTGGTCAGGAGATGCGGAGCCATCGGTTCATGGCACGGACTTTCTGCTAGAACGTGAGCAAGTTCTGGCGAACGAAGGTACGGCTGGGTGACCGCAGGTAGCAACACTGTGTTGTGTCCTTGCATGTTAGTAGGGAGTTGAATGGAAATGTTCCCGCCACAGCATGAGTTTCAGAGAGAAACACGGTGAGCACACGAGATGATGGGTGTGTTTACGCCCCTGACTGCGGCGATCACTGCACGGTGTGCGCACAGACGAAGAAAACCACATCAAATACTAATGACGTATCGTATGGTGGCTCACGTGTCACAATCAGAGATAATAATAATAAAAATCACGCCGGACACCTTAACCGTATAGTTAGTCACTATCATGTCTGGTTCCATAAAGCTGAAAAGAGAAGAAAAAGGAAACTCCAACTCTGGAAACAAAAGAAGATTGGGTGGGCGGGAGGGGCTGGTGCCCGGGGACATGAAGGAAGGACGGTGCGTGACGGGAGCAGAAGGCAGAAAGCTGTCGCGGAAACAGACGTCTGAGCTTCCCTTGGAGAGCCTGCCTTGAAGACCGTCCTGAAGCCGTGTTTGCATCTTCCAGATTCTGATTTCTGAATGGGGTCCTTCGCTTTGCCACTGCCGTGGCCACAATCGGGGGGCGTCTGTGACCCAGAGCACTGCCCGTAGCAGCCGGGGGACAGGCCCGCCCATCCTAGCTGGGTCCTCCTGGGGAGCCGATCCCTATGCCAGCCACCCCTTGGGGGCTGTAGCCAGCAGCCTCTTCCCACACCAAAGAGCTGAAACCAACCTTAGACCACCTGCCTCAGTCGTCTTTCCACGTGATGGTGGGTGCGGCGTGGTCACTGCTGGACCACGGCAGCATGTCAGCCACCTCGTGGCAGCAGCGGGAACAGGTCTGTGGCGGCGTGCACAAGCAGCCAGGGAACGTCGCCCCCACGAGCGCCCCCAGACCCTCTCTCCCCAGGTGGACAAAGTGGGCAGAGCCCACGGTGTCACGTGCAGACCACGGCAGCGACGCCCCCCTCCCCCGGTAGCTGAAATCATCGCTTTCCACAGGCCAGCCCAGAACTCCGACCTCGCCGAAACCCCAGTGCGCGCTACCACGCCACCCCTTCCCGTCTCTCGGCCCCGCGCCCTTTCATCCGAACGGCGTCTCATCTGTTTCTCATTGGTTTACCCTGAGCTCATCCGACTGTTCCCCGAGAGCCATCTGAGGTCCCGGAAGCCACACGGACTCTTCAAAAGCCTCCTCTGCCGCGCCAGGAATTTGAGTCTTGCCATCGTAGAAAGGAATGTGGGTTGCAAAACCAGAGAAAAGATGGTCTGGCCTTTCTCCTCTTTAATGGCATTTTATTGGCTTTAGTCCTGGACCCGGGCGGTTCCCCTCCCTCTACTGTTCCTTTAGGGGGTTGTGTGTTCACGCCCACTTGGGACCTGCCAGTGGGACTCGATTTGCAAACAGGGTCTTTCCACATGTAATTAAGAACCCCCAGATAGGTCCTCCTGGATTAACGGGGTAGCCCTAAATCCAGTGACAGGTGTCCTCAGACAGAAGCCGAGACACAGACACACAGGAGAAGCCACGTGAGGACGGAGGCAGAGGTGGGCGGGACGTGGCCACCAGCCCAGGGACGCCTGGAGCCCCAGAAGCTGGAAGAGGCAGGAAGGAGCCTCCCCGGGAGCCACGGGAGGGAGCACGGCCCTGCCCTGCCTGGAACTGAGCAGCCCTGCCCCACTGGGATCTCAGTGGTCCTGCCCCGCCTGGATCTCAGACTTCTGGTCTCCGGAGCTCGGGGAAGACGGATTCCCATTACTGCAGCCCCCAGTCTCAGGTGCTTTGCCACAGCCCCTCTATGAAACAGGAAAGTGGCCCGTGGTTAAATTTTAAGCCTCCAAGAATAAATGCAGAGGAGAGGCCTTGCCTTGTCCCAAATGAAAGGAAGCAGATGCCCCCTCGGCCTCGGCAGGGGCGGCTCTGCGGTCGAAGGAACCTGCAGCTCCTTTGCTCAGAGGTCCCGGAGCGGAGCCCATAGGCCCACGTTCAGCAAACGCAAACCAACGTGGCTACAGTAATGTTTGCTTTTCCCAGGTGGTCTCCCCTTCCTCCTGAGGCAAGGAGCAAGCATGGCCCTATGTGAATGCAGAAGAGACTCAGACCCTCTGTGGGTGCTCGGGGACGAGCTACTGAGACTCCGTCTTCTCTGGCCAGAGCTGCTGCCACTTAGGACCAGCCAGCACCACGGGGGACATTTGGGGGCCCCGATTCCCATAACCTTAGCAAGATTTCACTCAAGTCTCCTGATTCCTGAGAAGGCATTTGCGGCCATTTAAAAATCCAAGACACGTAAAGATCGTCCCCCTGGAAACATGCCCACGCACGTTGACAGTGGCACCATTCACGGCAACCGGGCGACACGAGCAGCCCAGTGTCCCCCAGTGGACGAACGGACAAAGAGAATGGGGTACATCCATGCAGCGGAATAGGATTCAGCCTCCAAGGAATGGAGCTCTGACACCCGCGGCCCCGTGGACAGACCCTGGAAACACGATGGTTGGTGAGAGAAGCCAGACACGAAATTCCACGTTGTGTGTGAGCCCACGGACCGGAGATGTCCGGGTCAGGCAAATCCACAGACAGAAAGTGGATTCGTGGCCACTGGGGGCTGGGGAGGGGGCTGGGGAGGGACTGTCCATGGCGACGGGGTGTCCTTTGAGCAGGAAGGGGATGTTCTGGAACCAGACAGAGCTGGGGGTTACGCAGCACAGGGAACGTCCTAAAGCCTCCTGAGTTGTTCCCTGAAAATGGTCGATTGCGTGTTCTGGAAAGAAGGAGAGAAAGAAAGAGAGAGAGAGAGAAGGAAGGAAGGAAGGGAGGGAGGGAGGGAGGCAGGAAGGGAAGGGAAGGGAGGACGGAAGCTGCAAACAGTGCAGGCCTCTGCCGACTTCACCCGCAGGCCAAGTCCCGAGGTGCAGGTGTCTGGCCCCGCGTCTCCTGGCTCCACGCCGAGCTGGCCCCGGGGCTGGACCGCGTGCAGAGAAGGGACTCGCGGCGATGGCATGTGCCCGTGGGGCCCTTTGCAACAACGGAACCAGAACCGTTTCCGGGAGCACCGAGCAAGCCACGGAGCCAAGGGTAAGTGTTGGTTTTTCCAATAACAGCAAACGCCAAAGGCCCTTTTGAGTACAAGGTGGGGTCCCCTGCTGCAGTGTCGGTGCTGGTCCAGGCGGACGGCGCGCATCCGGCAGGATCCGAAAGGACCATAGAGAGAATCACTGAAGACGACGGCCTCAATTTGGGCATCCATATGCCCCCTCCCCGGGTTGTGAATTAGTGGGAACCGGGCTGCACGGGGGCTCTGCGTCCTCCCACGCCAACCCACAAACTGTCTTCATGTTCCTCCATAGCATTTAGGTACTGCGAGTTCACCCCAAACCCGCATCCTTCCTTCCTGGAAATGGGACTTTGTAGTGGTCCCAGAAGACGGGGTTAGACCGCGTGTCCTTCCTCCCTCACCCCGTCCTCCGTGTCCTTAGGACAGCGTACGGTCATCCCCCCCACCCCGCCCTTGTGTATCGGTCACCAGCACCTGCCCGACCGACTGCCCGCGCCAGTTTTGCAAGACGGCGCCGGCTCTTTAGAGGCACCTGCCCTGGTCCCAGGCTCCGGGCAATCACACCCGACACATGGGTCTCCCACACATGGGTCTCCCACACGGGCTCACTGGGGTCAAGCAGAGCGGCCTTCTTCCTGCCCGCCTGATGTGTCCACCCTCCATCGGACGATGGCCACCAAGAGCCCACCTCGTGGCTGGGATGAGTCTCGTGTTCCTGTCCCATGGGTTGGCCTCTTGTCACGAATCTTATACTCCTGCCTAAAGGCTGGCCCATTGGCCATGGTCGAAATCGTCCCTGGAGCTCTGGCAGCGTCCTCCTCCACCTCCCGATGGAAACTTCCGCTTCCGCAGACCTTGATTCCCTGTGTCCCCCCCATGGGCACGTAACACTTGGAGCAGACAGGTCCTGCTGGGACTGAGACCCTGGGTAACTGGGCATCTCTCCCACTTGGCAAGTGTTGGTGGGACCCAGTGCCACCTGTGTCTTGGCATGCCGTGGCATGGAGGCGTCCTCCCTGCTGCCGTCCCCACATCCCCAAGCTCCAGGGAACAGGGCTGGCTGCCGGGCACTGGGAATCTCGACAGAATGACGCCAGCGAGGACCAGCGGAGGAATTCAAGATGGAGGCCACAACGTCTCCAGGTCCGTGGGGGCTCGGCAAGGTCCCGTTGCCCCCCACCCCCGGGGTCTGTTCCGTTCTCTGAGGCTAATTCTTCAGGCTTCCACCAAGGGTGGAAACTCCCACGTCCCTTCCCAGACTCATGTCCACGTATCTCTGTCTCACTGCTGCGGGTCTTCTCAGTTCTTCACTGGCACCCTTGGCTCCCGAGGCCGCAGGCTTCTCCACCTTCATGCTCACTCCATGCACGTGGACAGATGGGCAGCGACACTCTGACCTCTGCTCATGGCCTCTCCCAGGCCCTAGGGCCACGTTTTCAGTCGCCAGGACCTTGCTCAGGTGAACCTTAACATGTCACTGGTGCAGCCACACCCCGTGACTAGGAGCCTAGGAGCGGGTCCGGGACTCGGCAGAACACTCACGTGTGTGTCAACAGCTCATCCCTCCTGCTTGGAAAACGGCGACGCGTCGTCCCATCTGCAGATCTGAGATAGCGTACCTGGGGATGGGCTTGCGGGTGGGAGGGACGAACGTCCTCTCCAAGCAGAGTCCCGTGAGTGAGTGAGCGCAGCAGCACGCAGGCTCACGCCCTGGCTCGGAGAACTCGAGTCTGCGCCGCCAACACTCCCACAACCCAGCAAATCCGCAAACGTGCGGTGGTCCTGGTAGGTTCCAGTGGGAGGAGTGCAGGCCTGTGTTCCGTGGCAAGCGTCCTGTGCATGCGTCCTGTGCAAGCGTCCTGTGCATGCATCCTGTGGCGTGTGTCCCAGGGTGTGCACCCGTGGGTCCCTATCTAGAGGTGTTGCCAGCAGCAGAGCGGCTCCAAGTCTCTGGCCCAGCGAGACCTGGTTGGAATGTACAGGGCACGTCGTTGGCCCTCCCTAAGGGGTCAGGGACAACCACGTGTTTCAGAAAATAAAGACCCTGGCAAGATAATCACCAAATGCATTGGAGTGTGTCTGTTACAATTTCCTCTGTCTCCAAAGTGTTTCTGTTACAATTGCCTCTGTCTCCTAATTTTTACTTTGTATATTTTTTTATTCTCGTTACTCAAAATTAATGAGTACGTTTTCCCTCATGGGCCGTTCTACAGCGAGTTGTACAAAAACAACGAGAAGCCGTAAACCTCCCGCCGTCCTCTCTGTGGTGAAGCACGAAGATGGAACAGCAAAAGGACCTCTTTCCGTGGAGAAATTCCAGGATCACAATCCCGAGCTGCCGCGGGAGGACCAGAGGGAAAAAGCCCTGCAGGTGTTTACCTCCTCGTTTGCACAAATAATCACTTGTTCCTGGAGACTGTGTGTGGTTCGCATGCGTCACGCGGCTGCGGGCAGACGGACGTCCATCACCAGCACTTCCACGGGCTGTCGGAAGCTCAGGACCCTCGTACTTCGCAGGTAGCCGGTCCCTCGTCGGGAGCCTGAATCGTGAGTGACTGCGGATCCTCGGTGGCCACGGCGAGGCTGTGGGCTGGGGCTGGACCCAAGCCTCACGGATTAGTGTTTGCGTCTAGACTGGTGCCGGACGAGGAAGGTAACGTCTGAGCCGGGAAGCTGGTGGTGAATTTCTTCCCCTGCCCGGGGCGGGGTTTCGTGCCAACAAGGGAGGGTCCCGGGCCAGCACGCGGCCGGTGTCCTCACCTGCTCTGTCAGCTTGGCCTCTGGCGAGCAGGGGACAGGCCAGGGCCCTGGGGACTGTGCGTGTCTGTGTCTGTGCCCGCTTGACGGTGTCTGACGTGTGCATTGGGGCGTGTGGGTACGTGGTGCGGGCTGTGAGGAGTGCGGGGTCTGTGTGCGTGTGTGAGGGTAGCAGTAGTTTGTACGGGGCGTGTGGCTGCCTGTTGGAGGTGTCAGTGTGTCCACGCCTGCGGGCGGTACGTCTGTGCCGGGTGAGTTGTATATCTGCTTGTCTGTGCACGGGTGTGTGTCCACGTTGGGAGTGTTGTACGCACGGCATGGAGACGGGTGCCCATGTATGCGGCGGCGGGCGTCCGTCTGTCCTCGTGTGTCTGCACGCACGTAAGCGTGTGTGAGTGCACGTGGGGTGTGTTTTGCCCGCGTGTGTTGTCCTTCACATCTCTTTGTGTCTCCACGTGCAGGCTGGGCTCCCAGAGAGAAGCAGGGTCTTTTCTGTGCGTTCTGTGGCCCTGCCCCGAGCGTTGGTGCCCCACGACGTGGTGCCCCGAGCCGGCCCCGCGTGTCCCGGGCTGGAGGCAGGAGTGGGGTCCCCACCTCCCTGTGGCCCCCCTCTCAACACCCCGGTGCCTCCCACAGGAGCCCGCTTCTGGCTCCTGCGAGGAACACCCGCCGCACTCAGAGCACGGTGTCCGGCCGGAACTCAGTGTCCACCGCAGGGCGGCTTGGCAAGCAGACCCAGGCGGTCATGGTGTGAGGAACAGCCACCGGGCCCCCGGCCTCCAGGGACGCACCTGCCCCAGCACCTCGTCCCTCACAACCGACACCTGGAGCCGTCCCCACCCCATTCCCGGGACATGAGGGGACCCAGCCGTGCGACTGTCCACATTTGCTTCCTTTGCTCCCCAGGGCACCAGCGTGTCCGTGCAAACCAGCAGGTGCAGGCGCCTCCCCGTCCGCACACGCACCCGCGTCTCGGGGAGCCGACGGGCAGTTGACTGCAGGAGCCTCCCAGACGCGGGACTGACTTCGACCCGACAGCACCCCCTCCCCTCTGCGTCCGGGAACACGGCTGGGCAGCGAGGCAGCCACCCCCGCCCCGGCCCCCTGTCCCCCACCCCCCGCCCCCACATGCCCTCCTCCCCTCCCCGCTGCTCCCGCCCTTGCTCCGACGCCCACGTCTCCGCCATCAGGAACAAATATGATTTCTGATTGAACATCACTTTATTTGCCCGTCCTGTGGTCTTTTCTTATCGTGTTGCACACGCTCCGGCTTTGTGGTTAAATTATGTATTAAGGTCAATGTCAAAACACAGAAGATGTGTAACCTACAGGGACCGGGCTTTTATTTGTGATTAGGCTGAAGCTCCGGCTGCCTGTCAGCGCGCCGGCCGGGCCCAGCGAGGGGGCCGCGGCGCGGCGGGGCGCTACAAAGGCGGCCGCGGCTCCCGGGACGCCCGGCGATGGATGGGCCTGGCGCGCCCGCCCCCTTGAAAGCCCGCGCGCCGGGGCTTCCATCTGAGAGCTGTCAGCCGCGCCCACGGACCGTGTCAGGAATCAAACGCGGAGCCTGTGCGCTGGGGAGCGCGCGGGTGTCATGTACCGGCTTGTACGCCGGGATCTTCTGAAGGAGCCGTGTCAGGAGGAGGAGGACGGGGGTATGCGCGGGGGAGTTTTTCCTTAAAAAAAAAAAAAGAGAAAGAGAAAGGAAGGAAGGAAAACGCAGGACGCCTGACAAGACCAGCTGTAAACTTCTTCTAAAAACTGGCTGGTTCTGAGCACGGCTCCCGCCCGCTGTAAATTAATCAGGGAGCGCAGGGGCGGCGGGGGCGGCGGGACTTACCTCATTGATCTTGTTTCTGGCCTTTGCTTCCTGACCAGCGTTTGTCCACACGGCTTCGGGCAGCCGCCGGCCCGTGCGCAGCCACGAGTCCTCCTGAGGCCCGCGGAGGAGCCGGCGGAGCAGCGAAAACACGGGGCCGTGTGGGCACCTAGGTGGGCGCCACAGGACGGTGCCCGGGCTCGCCTGTGGGCTCACCTGAGCACACCTGTCACAGCACTGCAGGCTCAGCTGCAGCCACACCTGGACACACACCGGCGAGCTCACCTGTGGTCCGGTGACACACCACTACCCCCCAGCTCAGCACCACAGCTGTCTTTCCTCCTCCTCCTTGGAAAACGTTGTCTGAACAGAGGAAAACAGACATCAGTTCCCCTCATCTACGCTCCGTGTCTTCCTCACAGTGGGAGCTTCTGGGGACAAGGGAATCGGCTCCCCGTCACAAGGCGCGTGGGTGTAGGCAGCGGCTGAACCGTCAGACTTCTTGCTTCCGGCACATCCACTCTGGGACGGCAGGTCTGTCCCAGGTACAGAGGGCGGCTCCCGCCGTAGGGATGTGAAGACGGGTTTCTGCCAGACGGGCCTGGGGCGTGTCCCCACCAAGTCCCTGCAGGCCGCACTGAGCGTACCCAGTGCAGGACGCGGGGTCTGGATCGGCAGGTGAGGGCCTTGGGGTGCCACAGACGGCTGTCCCCTGCCTCACTCCGGGGTGCCAGTGTGGGAAGAAGTCTCGCTGCGATCCCCGACCTCTGCCATCGCTGGGAACAGGGTAGGAGATGAAAACCAGGGTGCGCACAGCATGACCGATACGAGACCACGGTGCACGCAGTGGGTGCGCGCAGTGTGGCCGATAAGAGACAGGGGTGAACTCAGATCTCGCTACGTCATTACAAAAATCCATTAAGTGGCACAATGTACCTCCCTGTATAAACAGGTGTCACATTCATGGTCACAAACACTTACCATGGAACCAGTTTTGTCCTCTGATGGGATCCAGAGCCGTGGGGACGACCGCTGGGGAGACTGACCGAGAAGGTCCCGGTGCGAACCTCCCCGCTGTCGGAAACCTTCCCATCTGCACCTGCACGGTGGTGGAGAGGACACAGCGCTCAGAAGCCCACCCTGGGGTGCCCTGGGGTCCCCGAGCCGGAGCAAACATGGGTTTGAGGTCCAAAACAATTCCCGTCTGAGGAGCTAGGTTTCCCACCCGTGGGGACAGTGTCCTCGCCCCTCTCTGATTGCTTATGACCCTCGTTTGTGCCCCATTGGCTCTCATCCCCTGGACGGATTCCCCGACCCGTGGAGATTGTGACCCGTGGGTGGAAAGCACGGCCTCTGAGGCGCCCTCAGGGCGTGATGTGCAGACACCAGGAGCCCCGTAATGGCAGCCCACAGTCCAGAGCCCAGCGAAGACTTCCATGGCAGGGGATCCTGGCAGTGCCGGCCGGGAGAGACCCCATGCAGGAGACCACGGGAGCGTGGTGGGTGATGCTGGGTGATGGTGGGTGATGCTGGGTGGAGAGCGAGCAGGACCCCAGTGCCACGTACCAGGGGGACCCAGGCATTTCGCACAGTCACGCCAGCCAAACAGAGCTCTGCTCTGGTGTCAGCTCAGCTCCCCCCTCCCCTGCACCCGTCCACCTGCTCTGCTCCTTGCTGGGTTGGAAACAGTGATCTTTGCATCCGTACCTCGTAGAAGTAACCACGACGAAACACACTCATCCGTCACAGGCGTCTGCGGCGCTACGGACAGACGGAATGATCCGATGCGTGGGCTTCTTTTAAAACCCCCAGATGGGAAACCAAGGACAAGACAACGGGGGAAAAGAGAGGAAATGCGAGCGAGTTTTCCATGTGATGTGTTCCCAATAAAGCAACGACCCCACAGTTTGCACCCATCAGCCCAATCGGGCCACTCGGGGGCTAGGGCCCCTGACACCTCCTCTCCGTCCGCTTCCCCAGATTTTGTACAACAGCTCTCACTGCGTATGTCGGAAGCCCTCCCTGTGCACGCCCAGCACAGAAGGAAAATGCCGGGAAAAGCGCCTTTTCCAACTGGAAATGTTAACGCGCGTCATTGCTCCGCTGCTTGCAGATCCTGGGGTCTTCCTTCAGATGAGTTCCGCTCTGGCTTGTCCGTCGTCCCCACCCACGATCCCGAGGAAGGGGGACACGGACCCCCCAGAAGCCTGAGTGGACGCCTGGGGCACCCGTGACGGGAGCGCCGGCTCCCCACCTGCTATGGGAAGGTCAACACGCCGGCAAAGACGGAGAGGCTCACGCTGGAGAAAGCTCGGAGTTTCCGCCCCTAGACTCTTCTGAGCCTAAATACGTTTCGGGGGAACCTGCCGTCCTCTGCACTAGAAAAGCGACCTTGTGTTTTATCAAGGGGCTGTGCCCGGGGAAAGACTGTTTGCCCCCCGGACTGCTGTGCTCTGCCGTGTCTCAAGAGACCTGGGGTGTTGGGTGGGCGTCGGAGTGGCGGGCGCTCCCGTCCCCCTCTTGTCCTTCGCGTTCCTCCCCGTCTCCCTTCGTCCCCCCACCCACCCTCGAGCCCCGCTCCCCGCAGCTGCCCCGGGGAGAGCAGACCTGCAGAATTCCTCGCTCCGCACCGTCCCGCAGACACGTGCATGACGGGCTCCAACGTGACGCAAACGTTCTCCTTTAGGGGCACAGACTGGGGAACCCAGCACCAGCCCTAGGGCGCACGGAGCCCCGCACGGCACGAGCAGGACCACAGGCACCCCAGGTGTGCCCCTGGAACCCCACACGGCGGGTGCCGGCCCCAGGCATCCTGGGCACGTCCGCCTCGGCTTCAGGGACGCCCGGCACGGGCATGCGAAAGGACCCGTCCCGCACCAGCAATAGTTCCTGACGTCCGGCCCTCATTAGCGTCGGCACGCGGACCTCCGTGTCGCCCCATATCAAACGGCGGCAGCCTCGCTCGCACACCCGGAGCCCAGACCAGACAGGCCCTCGCCGGTGAATACTAATGAGATATAATTACGGGGACTGCGCTGGGGACGTGTGCTGACGGGCCTCACGCTGGTGGCCACCCGGGGCCACGGGAGCTGCGCAGACATGCCGGGCAGGAGCCATCCGCACAGCCAGACCCCGGCCCGTGCTCCGCACAGCTCTGTGACCCCGGCCCAGGCAGGAAGCAGCGTGCCGGATGCCTGGCCCGTCCTTCTGAGCGCAGAGCCTGGTCCAGGGAGCCTGTCCAGGGCTAGGACGGCTCCTGGAAGCCGTCACTCACACAATCTCCCACGTGGTCTCTGCAGGACACGCTGACCACCCGCCTTCTGTACATCACACCGACCTCAAAAGCCCACAGCGGCAGCGGACGTCCACGCCAGCGCCCAGGCTCTCCAAGGCCACGACGTGTCCGGCCAACTCCAATCCCAGGCCTCCTGCCGGCCAGCCGGGCCCGGGCTCCGGGCACCTTGTGCTGAAATGGGGGCTGTGTTTCCGTTTGCAAATGTCCCCAAGGACCTGCCACTCGTTTTAACCCTTGCATCTGGACACAAGGTGTGAGGCTCCCGTGTCCGTGCCGAGGGCAGTCGTGTCCCCCAAATTCCCGTGTTGAAGTCCTGACCCCAGGGCCACCCCCGGATCGCAGATCCCCAGCCTCAAGGACATCGAGACAATAGATGTGTGTCCTGCAAGTCACCGTATCTGAGGGATGGGTGACGACATCCCCGGAAACCGTGACGGCCCCACACCAGCACTGGCCACCTGGTTTTTCTGCACATCACGTAAGTGAAACGACACCTGCCTCGTGCGTCTGGTTCCCGTCGGGAACAGTAGAGCAACTCCATCCCAGGCAAGTCCCCACACCCTGAAAGTCACGTTCCGCACCCCAGGTCACAAGCCAGTGACCCCCCAACTGGGGTGATTTGGGCTCTAGGGAAGGTGGTCCCGACGAAGCCCATTGGAGAGTCCATGTCCTGCCTCAGATGACCGTGTTTGGATGCATACACGGCGCCTACTGGGGCCAAGCTACGCCCCAGGGAAGATGTTGACCGAACGTGCAAAGCCGGACCCGTGCCTTCCAGACTGGTACACTCTCACGTGTACGCCTTGTGCACAGTATCCAGGTGTGACGGACGTGGTCCGGTGCCCGGCACGTGGGCGCAGAGGTGGGGTGCCTACCAGTGGGGCCAAGAGGCAGCAGGTGCATCTCGGGGCCGACAAAGCGAAGCCGACAGACCAGGAGCCCCTCACGCTGCCCAGCTGCCGTAGCTGTGACGTCCGTAAACCTTTCCTCTGTGACGTTTTCAGTGTCATCGGCTCCTTCTCAAATCAATCAAGGGATCATCCCATTTCTGAAAAGGGGTTTTGATGACCCCTGCAAGGACTGGATTATTTTTACTCCCATGTCACTAAAGCACGGAGACGGGCACCGGGGCATTGCCGGGAACGTTCCTCAACAGGGGCAACCACCAAGACGGATTCATAAACTGGGTCCCGTCAAAGCGAGCCCCTCTAGAAAGTCGAATCTGAAACCTCAGGTCATCGCGACCAGCGGTGCGGATGCGACTCGGGTTGGTCGAGAAAAGTGGGTCCCAGCTTTCTGGGCTGAGTCTCCTTCTGATTTCCCACTTCGAGGCGAACCCCAGGGGATATGCCTGTGGGAATGAGCGTCTAAAACCCGTATCAGAATGTCAGGGTCTGGTCTATTCGTGCAGGACGGTGAGATCCTGAGATCCAGGCAGGACACAGATGCTGAGGTCCAGGCGGGGCAGGGCTGTGCTCCCTCCTGGGGCTCCAGGGGAGGGTCCTTCCTGCCTCTTCCAGCTTCTGGGGCTCCAGGTGTCCCTGGGCTGGTGGCCCCCTCCCCCCTATCTCTGCTTCCGTCCTCCCGTGGCTTCTCCTCTGCATCTCTGATTTCTCTTCCCACGGACGTCAGCCAGACACTGGATTTCAGACCTCTGGCCCCAGAAGGGGGAGGGAATGAGTTTCTGTTGCCTTCAGGCAGCCGCGTGGGGGGAGCTGGTTGCCCGCAGCCACAGCACGTGCGGACGGTCCCTCACCCGGTGCAGCCGGCGGGCTGACACTGGCATGTTCCTGATCCTTTCCTTCCCGTCCCGGGGACGTCAATGTTTAGCTTCTGACCCACATCTGCAGCCGCTTCGGACGCCCCTACGTGCCGTTCACTCTCTTCCCCGTAGCTCTGAGCCCGTTCTCCCCGCGAATGTTGCCCCTCACTGGGGCTGGGGGGCTCCCCAGACCTAGACCCCACCCCTACGTGTCCCCTCTCTCAGGACACCCCTCCCAGCCACACGTTCGAGACCTCTGCCCTCCCGCAGCCTGATTTCTTGCCCTGGCTGGGCCGCCACAGACCAGACAGCTGCAGGGCGACCCTCCCCGACCACAGAAAAATGCACGTCTCACAACAACGGGATTTTCTGCCCACCTTGGGCAGGATGCAAAGCCTGGGCATCCGGCAACATCCGCGGCGTCCAGCAAACACCCGGAGGCCAACGCCATGGTGGGGGACAGCGTCTGGAGGCGGTTCCCGTCCCCCCGCCCCACCCAGGACTCCCAGGGAAACCCGCGTCCCCATTCTTCATCAGGCATTCGACACACAGATGCTCTTTCCCGCGCACAGTTGGACGGAGAGTTTTCCTGCCTAATTCAGCCCTAATTTATTTATCTTAAGGCAGGCGATGCACAGTAATTTCATAATAAAGGGCTCCCAATCAAAGCTTACCTTATCCAGAGGTAATTAATACAAAGCGTGTTGAATTAAAGATGTGAGTCTTGACACTTTGGCAGGGGGTAAGGGACAGGGTCTCCAGGGCCCACATTATGCCTCAGACAGACCAATTAGCACCCCGCATCTTCTTTTATGTTAACTTCAATTAAGGTTTCTTAAAATTTTTAAAGTTATTTTCTTCCTCACCGTCTCAGAGTGTCAGGCCCCACATCAAAGGGCCGCGCGCAGAACACCGCAGGTAACGCTCATTTGCACACAGATCTGGAGGGCCCCGCTCGGAGGCACCCGGGCACGGAGCCCTGCGGGGTCTGAGTCTAGGAATTAAGGGGCTCGGGGAATGAGCTGTTCCCACGAAGAATGCCGGCCGGATGTGCACAGACATGTCCACGTCCCAACCGGGAAGGACTCTTGGTGGACAGGACCCGGGCCAGGTCGGCTCCCGCGGCTCCGGCGAGCTCTTGGGCACTGGCTGGGCACCGATGTGACCCTTTTGCCCCGTATGCTTGTTTGCTATCAAAAGAATTAAGGTTGTCCATCCGGGGAGTAGCGGAAGGACGCAAAGGACCAGGGCTGGTTAACATCAAGGTGTCCCAGGGCCTCACTCCCTCCTAGGGCTCCAGGACAAGGTCCTGCAGGAAAGCAGAGTCTGAGATCCAGGCGGGACAGGGCTGCTGAGATCCAGGCGGGGTGAGGACACACTCCCCACAGAGGCTCAACAGGAGGGTCCTTCCTGCCTCTTCCTACGTCTGGGGTGTCCCTGGGCTGGTGGCTGCGTCCCTCCCATCTCTGCTGCCGTCCTCACGTGGCTTCTCCTCTGTGTCTGTGTCTCCTCTTTTATCCCTTACAAGGACCCCTGTCATGGCATTTAGGGCCACCCTGATCCAGGATCAGATCGTGTATCACATCTGCAAAGACCCTATTTCCAACTAAGACCCCACTCACAGGTTCCTATTGGACGTGAATACAGGGGGACAGCAGTTCTCCCACTACATGGGCTTTGTGCTCTCAGGGCAAGGTCTTGCCTCACAAGGCAGCCCAACGGACGTTAACCTAACAGGCTGCAGACGATCGCCAATAGGATGTCAGAGCCCACACTGCTGCCCACCTTTACACAACGATGCAGCCGTGTCCATCCCCTATGCGCCCAAAGATTGAAAACAGGGACTGTAACGCATGCAGCCGTGTGTTCACGGCTTCTGTGCTCACATCCACCAAATGCCCCAGGAGGGAGGATAAAGCCAGCGGGGTCCTTCTGTGGATGGACTACGACTCGGTGTGAACAACAATGTGGTTCAGACACGGGCTGCCCCACGGAGGGACCCTAAGGACACGATGCTCGTGAGAGAAGCCAGACCCACAAAGACACGTCGTGTGTGATCCCACTGATGGAAAACATCCAGAACAGGCAAATCCACAGACAGAGAATGGATGAGTGGTCCCCCAGGGTCTGGGGGAGGGGACAGAGCATGGGTAATGAGGATGGGGTCTCCTTTGGGGGGATAAGAATGTTCCGGAGTGAGATACAGGTGATGTGTGTGACCTCATGAATGTGTTTGATGCTCTGGGATTGCTGACCCCAAGATGATGGATTTCACGTAGTGTAGTTTTACCCCAATAAACAAAAAGTTGCAAGCACTTAATTGAAAAAGATCCATCTTTTTTGAAACCCTAAAAATATAAAAGACTTGTGAAAG
The DNA here is from genome assembly GCF_902655055.1 of Lutra lutra. Classification (NCBI taxonomy): domain Eukaryota; kingdom Metazoa; phylum Chordata; class Mammalia; order Carnivora; family Mustelidae; genus Lutra; species Lutra lutra. The sequence continues at coordinate 99,471,129 of NC_062296.1, forward strand.
CACTTTCTACGCTGTGAAATGCCCTCAGATGGTCACTGTCTTATGGCCCCAGTAATAAGGGCCCTTCTCGTTCCCACCACCACCATCCGAGGACCCAGAGGAAGCGGACCCACAGTGAGGGCTTAGTTCCCTGCTTGGGGTCGGCCAGACTTCTGGTCACTCACCCCCTCCACCCTCTAAGATCTTAAACCATTGGATGGAACAGCTCCGCCAAACAAATGTTTCTCTAATACCTTAAAAAAAAAAAAAAAAGACACGTTCCTGGAAACGCTCCCCTTCCGGGCCGGTGTCTGCCTCTGCATTCAAGACAATGAATATCACACGAGCCCGGTCAGACACCCCCGCGGCCTGGGCCCCGACCTCCTGGCCCGTGCTCTGGAAACATGCCCTCTGGCCCCGAGAAAGCGCTTCCTTCCGTCCTCCAGGCTACACTCAGAAGCTCCATCAAAGATTTCCAGAATCGTCTGCGCTCTCTCCCGCGCGCCCCTGCTTGCTCGGAATGCAAACACCAGATTCTTTCCAGACCAAAAGCAACGCGGCTGGGGGGATCCAAAGACGGAAGGAAGCAGAGACTCAACCACCCAGGAGAGCCCAAGCACGGAATCCCGTCTGCCAGCTTCAAGGGCCTGCTGTCCGGCTTCTTCCAGAAGATGAGGAGATCAAACCTGACCTTTATCGGCAACTCTGAGCACTCTGGCCCCGGGGCAGGGAGCTGTTTCCCCACTGGTGAGCCGGCAGTAGGAGGGTCAGACCAGGTGAGGACTCGGGAGACCGCGGGGGTGGGGGGCTGCTCAGACCACCTTCCTCTAGCTGGGCGAGAAGCCAGGAACCGAAAGCAGCTGGACAGGCCTCTGCTTACCTCCATCCCTGCAGGGAAGGGGCAGGAACAGGCTTAGGGCCCCTCACCACCTCCTAAGCAGCTGAAACAGAAGGTGCACACTTCACATCCATTCAAAGTCACGGGCTGGGGTGTAGACACTGGGCCCTGCTGGGCCACACAGGCTGTGGAAAAGACAGCCCCAGCCTGGACGTGCATGCCCAGACCCACTTCGGGGGCAGCCGGAGAAGGAGGACTCTGTGTGGGGGTCGCTAGCAGCCTCTCCAGGTGCTGAACAGAATCGCCCCCTTGGGGAGAGGCGAGCTGGAGAAGGCAGCATGTCTTAAGGTCGGTGTCACTGGGGCAGAGACAGAGCTCACAATGCTGGGTGACTGGGGGTTCCGAGGGCCTGGGGCCAGGACCAGGGTGTACAAAGAAGGCCCCCAGCACAGTGTGTACCACATAAGGGAGAGGGCCCTTGGGAATGGCCAGCTGCAGATGTTGGGGAGCGAGCTGGGGAGGGAGCATGGGGGACAGTTGGTTCCAGGTAGGACCATGAGCGCCTGGAACCTACGGCAGGTAGGGGCGTGCGGTGTGAGACTCCCAGGACTGCCAACAATGCCCCAAGGCCACAGATGGGAGGCCCCCACCCACCGGGAGTGGGAGGTACAGCTGGGGGTGCAGACAAGACACCACACAGACAGTGGTCCAGAACCAGATGAGCTTGGACACACCTCCGTAAAGCCTCCGTGTGCAGAGCTGAGGAAACACCCCGTAGAAAGTGGTTTACTCTTCCCAAGGCAAGTGGGGACAGGGGACATAAGGTGAGACAGACACCAGAAAATGCAGTGTTTTCAAAACAAGACAGGGTGGAGAGCAGGGCCGTCCCCCTGATGGAAAGACGGACTCAGAACCAGTGTCCGTCTGCCTTTTGTGGCCTCCCACACAGGGCTTCCTGTGGGCCATCGGCAAGTGAGCCCACCTCCTCCTAACACGTGTACCTGCCCCTGCCGAGGCTGCTGTGGCAATGGTGAGGGGACACTGGTGAAGGGGCGAATGCAGTGCCAGTGACAGTGCTGGAGGGGACACTGGAGGGGACAATGTAGGGGACAGTGGCAGCGATCGTGGCTGGGGTGCTGGTGATGGTGTTGGAGGTGAAAATGGAGGGGACAATGGTGGTGATGGTAGCTAATGATGGAGGAGATGAAGGCAGGAGTGGTGCCTGGACAGGTGATGCTGGCATCACCATCACCAGGTTGAACCTCCTTCTTATCCCGCCGAACAGGAGCTCCCACAGGATTTGGTTTCAGAACTGGTTTGAAAACCAAGAAGCCAAGAGGGAATGGTCTTCTCCCTCCCTAACTCAGTTTCACTTTTCAAGTGGCTGAAATGTAAAATACAAACTATGGCAAAGGAGGACATTTCATGAGAGATGGGGGCCGAGGGGATCTGCTGTTCCCTGAGAGTTAGACCCTGCGGTGCCATGACAGGTCTGAGCCATTGGCACTAGTGGCACCCAGGCAAGATGAGGAGTGCCTTTCACGGGATTAAAACAGGAACACCGTATGATCCCACATTTCTACTCCAGGTGTAGACCCAGACGAATCGAAAACTTGTTCCCATAGGAACATGTACAGAAATTTTCACAGCACCATTGTTCATAGTAGTCAAGGGGTGGAAGCAGCCCACGTGTCCATGGGTGGAAGGATGGAAAGTTGGACAGGTGGGTGGATGGATGGATGGATGGATGTGTGGATGGATGGATGGATGGATGGATGGATGGATGGATGTGTGGATGGCTGGATGGATGGATGGATGGATGGATGGATGGATGGATGTGTGGATGGATGGATGGATGGATGGATGGATGGATGGATGGATGTGTGGACGGATGGACGGGTGGGTGGATGTGTGGATGGATGGCTGGCTGGATGGATGGATGGATGTGTGGATGGCTGGATGGATAGATGGATGGATGGATGGATGTGTGCATGGATGGATGGATGTGTGGATGGATGGATGTGTGGATGGATGGATGTGTGGATGGATGGATGGATGGATGGATGGATGGATGGATGGATGTGTGGATGGACGGATGTGTGGATGGATGGATGGATGGATGGATGGATGGATGGATGGATGTGTGGACGGATGGACGGGTGGGTGGATGTGTGGATGGATGGCTGGCTGGATGGATGGATGGATGTGTGGATGGCTGGATGGATAGATGGATGGATGGATGGATGTGTGCATGGATGGATGGATGTGTGGATGGATGGATGTGTGGATGGACGGATGTGTGGATGGATGGATGGATGGATGGATGGATGGATGGATGGATGTGTGGATGGATGGACGGGTGGGTGGATGTGTGGATGGATGGATGGATGGATGGATGGATGGATGGATGGATGGATGTGTGGGTGGATGGATGGATGGATGGATGGATGGATGGATGGATAGATGTGTGGATGGATGGATGGATGGTTGGATGGATGGATGGATGGATGAATGTATGTGTGGATGGATGATGTATGTGTGGATGGATGGATGGATGGATGGATAGAAGGACAGAGGGATAAAGAGCATGTGGTCCATGCACACATTAGAATATGACTCAGCCCTCGAAAGGAAGGATGTCCTGCAACTGCCAAGATGTGGAAGGACCTTGAGGACATGGTGCTCAGTGACATCAGCCAGACACAGAAGGACAAATCCTGTGTGATTCCATATATGTGGGGTCCCTAGAGGAGTCCCATCCACAGAGACAAAGAATAGACGGGGTTGGGGTTGGGGACGGGAAGTTAGTGTTTGATGGGGACGGAGCTTCAGTTTGGGGAGATGGAAAGTTCTCTAGATGGGGATGTTTAGGTGGGGATGTTTGCACACCAGGTGAATGTGCTCCGTGCCCCTGAGCTGTGCACGTAAAAACGGCTATAAATCATAATAAATCATAATTTCATGTCACATATATTTTATCGCAACCAAAAAGGAAAAGGTAGATTTAATACCGAACTTACACAAAAGAAGAATGCCTGGCTGGATTGTGCCCTGCCTTGCATACTCAGAAAGTTGGAGGGATCAGGGTGACCTGAAACTGAGAGGAAGAGGTCGTCCTTCTAAAATGACCAGGGGTACCGACACGTTTCCATCCTCCCTGCAGCCCCCGCACCCCCTTCCCACCACACCCCTCTGCCACCGACCCACCCAGAGAAACCCCGAGAGCCACTCCTCTGAGCCCGAGACAAGATTCACACGCGTGGTGTGGGGATCTCGAGCTGCAGCAACCATCCTCGCCTGCATCAGGCTGAACGGGAGTTGTAGGACAGCAGCCAAACAGACGGGGGAACGCGTTGCCTGGGCGGGTGGGTTCACAAGCACCTGAAGTTACAGCACAAACTGCCTTGGTGCCGCCAGTGAGGGAAGTGCCAAGAGCGACCAGCAAACCAGCAAATCTGATTTTTCAAAGATCTCTGTGAATTATGGTAAAACAGACCTAATGTAAAAATCACCATCTTCACCATTTTACGTGCATAGCTTGACAGCACCGAGCACATTCTCACTGTTGGGCCAGCATCTCCACCATCATCTCCAGAACCTTCCATCTTCCCAAACGGAAGCTCTGTCCCCATGAAACACTATCGCCCCAGCCCCGGCCCCAGCCCCAGCCTCAGCCCCTGACCCCACCATCTATTCTCTGTCTCTGTGAGTGGGACTCCTCTAGGGACCCCGTGTATGTGGACTCAGGCAGCGTTTGTCCTTCTGGGTCTGGCTCATGTTACTCAGCACCATGTCCTCAAGGTCCACCCATGTTCTAGCAGGAGCAGAATGTCCTCCCTCTTCGAGGCTGCGTCCCAGTCCACCATTAGCGTGGACCACATGCCTTTTATCCATCCATCCTCCCATGGACACTCAGGTTGTTGAACAACTTATGTTTGGAAGTGGACCGATGACGCCGAGCTGGTCCCTGCCTGTGCTCCTTCCTGTAGGGTCTGGCCATCTGTCCCCGGGAGGAGGCATGTTGTAAGGGCACCTTGCCGAGTGGTGTCGACAGGAATTTAACAGTAAGATGTTTTAAGTGTGGTGAAGACCAAGCAGGGCCCACTGACCACCTACTCACAGGTTTGTAGGATCTGTCCAAATGCCAGAGAGAGGTCATCCTATCCCTCTGCTTTGCACGTACCTGGCTACCACCCTAAGCCCACCTGTCAGACACCAAACTTCCCATAGTAACCCCTCCTCCCTGCTCCCGGACCGGCGTCCATCTCTGTCCCCAGCAGGATTGTCTCCACGGTCACCCTGGACAGCCATGTTCACGAAGACCGACCTGCCACCAACATTGCTTCAAGTTTTCCAAGCCTCCTCCTTGCCCATGGGTCCAGGACCCACGCCTCACATACCGCCCGCCCCACCTGCATCCAGGACCCCACACCCTCCCTATCCACGTGGCCAGGACCCATGCCTCCCCCAACACCACCCCCATCCAGGACCCACGCCTCCTTCCCGCCTACCTGACCAAGACCTCCATCTCACCCAAACCCGCATCAGAGCTGCCCCATCGGGCATCTTTGCAGAACCATGGAGAAGCGAGACGCTGCCCCACCGTCAGCTCGTGGGCTGGGAGCGCAGATGGCCTGCGGCCAGGAGCAGGTAGAACACAGGGGCCGGTTCTCTAAAGTCCCTCACCCACCAGGCAGCACGGACGCTCGAAGGGGCAGTGGGAATTCTGGAACCTTCCATGCCATCCCCCTTAGGAATTAGAAGAACGCAATCTGTCCCAACGTCAGGAAATCGCAGCAGTAGCGTCAAGACACCCTTGGGCGCCCACGAATGTGAATTCACGGGGACAATTACAAGGAGCCTTCGCTGGGACTCTCGGGGCACTTATACCACCTCTGCCCCCCGCCCCCAAAAATTGTTTAGAGTTTTCGAGGAAACACGAAAGCTGACAAGGCAGTTTCTTGGGGGAGCTTGCTCAGAAGTGGTGTTTACAGAGAGAAGCCAACGCAGAACGTCCCAGAAACGGGTGCCTGAACCCGAGCAAGGCCGCGTGCATGTGGACGTCCACGGGCTGGAATCTGGACAGGGTAGGGGGCGTGAGGACAGAGCAGGCCGCCCTGGGCGTGTCTGTAAGCAGTGAGCAGTTTGCCCGGGATGTCGGCCTGGGATGGCCCTGACGACGGGGAGCCTGGGGCCTGGAGGTTTTCTTCGCTGGGATCGTGGCCGGGGCAGAGGGCGGGGATGCGTGGGGAATCCCGGAGGCCAACACGTGGCCGTTGGTCTGCCCGTCAGCGTTCGACGGATCGGTGGGATTCCCACCGACCATCATGTCCTCGGTGACATGGGGTTTTGTTGGGAAAACCCCGCGGGCTTTCCAACGTCAGCTCCCAAGCAGGTGGTCAGCCCGTGAAGTGGACGTCCTGCAGGAGGACGGGGCAGGCACAGGGGTCAGGACTGATGTGCGACGAGTTTCGAAATCGAAAAACACCGCAGCCTCGTGGAGCACCGGCCGGTGGGGAAAGCATGGGCAGCAAACAGGACGAAAGCCCCAGAAGTGCAGGAAGTGGGTTTCCGAGGCCCGGAGGAGCTTTTCCGTGACTCACACTGCCATCGTGTGGCTGCATGGGCAACGGGCCCCCTCGGGCTGCGGGCTGCTGCCTCCGACCCGGGTGCCCGGCGAGGGAATGTCACGCCACTCACCCCTCATCCGCGTGAACCGGTCTGGGGAGGAAACCCAGCCGTGCCGTACATTTGGGGAGAACTCTGCAAAACTGGGACGTGGTTTGTGTGCTGGGCATTCAGGGAAGGGTGCGTTTTGCTAGATGGAGCACGTCTGTTCCCAGGGGACGCACGCTGGGACGGTCCGAGCTGTGCAGGCCATTTTCAGGGGTTTGGGAGAAAACGTGTAGATCCAGATGTCCCGAGCACGTACGCCTCGATATTTACATACGGCAGGTGTGCTTGCAGACGTGTGTGCACAGATGAAAGACAACAATACAGAGAGACATCGGCTAACGATACGTACAGATACAGATACAGAAATCCACTCGTCCGTGCCGGACAGACAGACCGCACAGACAGAGGCACACAGGGAGGGAGGAAGGACAGATACCGCTGGCCTTCTGTCTAGAGCCTCCGGGGCCTGCAGTCCTTTCCATGCCCAGCCCAGCCCCGGGGCCTGGGTCTCCATGTCCTGCCTCCTCTTTCCCCAAGACGTGGACCCACGTGAGTGCCGTGTCCTGGGGTGAGGGGGCATTTCCCCCAGTTCATGCAGAAGACACCCCCAGCTCACCAGCCATGCTCAGCTGCCTCCCCTGCCCAGCTGCCCGCGGGTCCCCTGGTCCTCGGGGCACACAGGGTCTCAGGTCTCCGTCTACACCAGCCCCAAGGTGGGGACGACTCAGACTCCTTCCCCAGCAGCCTCAGCCCAGGACGCAACCATCCAAATGCTGGCCCGTTCCTCCGGCCACTCATCTAAATGTCCCTGTGAGCGTTTCTGGACCCACGTCGGTCTCCAGCCCCAGGACTGTCCTGCAGGTCGACTCGGTCATGCTGGACGGAGCTCAGACAGGGGAGCCTGCAGTCGTCTGGGCATCCCAACTGCACCCAGAAAGTGCCCAGAAAGCTGCCCAGCACCCCATGACCCCAAGCAGCCCAACAGCAAGGAACTTCTGCAGGAAAACAAGTGTAGGACGCCCCAGGAGAGGGCAGGATGGGCCCTGGAGGGGCCTGACCATCTGAGTACGAGGGGACCACAGGCCCATGCCTGAGAGCCTTGCAGGGATGGGGGATGAGGTCTGACGCAGAGCCCAGCACGTGGTTTTATGCAGGGTGCTGCGAGCGGACCGGCGTGGTGCCCATGAGGGTGACAGTTCCCACAGACCTGGCCACACGGGAAGCCAGTGGGTAGGGAAGCGGGTTCCCAGCACACCAAACACGCACTTGCCTTAGGACCCAGCAATGACAGCCCCAAAGAACTGGAAACAGGTGTTCCGACACACACACATGTACCCAGAGGCTCCCAGGAGCCCGCTGACAAGAGCCAGCGTCCATGGACGGTGAGCACAGCACGCGCCTGCCACGTGCACGGACCTCGAGGACGAGATGCTCGGCGAGAGAAGCCAGACATGCATGGTCGCACGGTGTGTGAGCCCGTCCGTGCGAGATGTCCAGAACAGGCACGTCCGTGGGGGCAGAAAGTAGACGCGTGGGTGAAGAGGCCGGGCGGCTGGGGTCTACTGAGACCATACGTCCGAGGACGGCGTTGGGGGGGGGGTCATGCCGCATTCTCCCAGCGTCCTCTCCATCCAGAGCGAAGACTGTGTAGACGCCTGATGCCAGGATCTGGGTCCCCAGGAGGGAACACCACTGGGTACCACCCACATCTGCTTCCCTCTGTCTTTTTCATGAAATCCGAGCTCCTCAGCATGCCTGCAAGGTCCCCATGGTCCAGTCTCTGACGACCTTCCAGTCCCAGAACGCACCCAGCTCTTTCCCAGCTCAGAGTCTTTGCACATGCTGATCCCGTGCTTGTGCTGCTTTTCCCTGCGCTGGGCTGGTTCCTCCCGGTGCATTTGTCATCCCCCTTCATGCACACTTCCACAGCCAGCCCAAGTCTCTGTTGTTCACCGCGCCACACCCTGCAACGCTGTTTCCCTCAGGAGCTCCCCACCAGCAACAGTTACATATTATCTTGTTTGTCTATCACTTTCTCTCTCTTCCAGGATGGACACCAGACAAGCATTTACAAAGCCAAATTGTGCGCGGCCATGAGGCCTTTGCAGAGGGGAGAAAAGCTTTCTCTGCCAATTCTCCAGCCCTGTCCCAGCACCAGGGCCCTTCCGGCCCGTTTTTGTTCCCTGTCTCTAGAGTCACACACGTGATAAATCTTTTGGCAACAGCACAGTCTGCGGGCCAACCCCGTGCACATCGGAGCTAGCAGCCACCTACGTGGTGTGGCTCCAGGGACACGAGGAACACGGCCCCCCACCCACCCCATCCAGCTCCCCACTGGTGCCCAAAAGTGTGTGCTTCCTCCTTCAGGGAAGACACGGAAGGCAGCTGTCAAAACACACGTCTCGTCTGGGTGGCAGAACGCATTAGACTCGGGCCAGCAGTTACCGCCTTTACCCCAGGGAGATCATCAGGTTCCCAGCAGGGCCTGGGGGTCTGAACGGGAAGGTCCTGGGGATCCCAAGAACCAAGAAAGGGGAGAGAAGGCATGAGAGACGTGGGAGTTTGTACAAGGAGTCCCAACTCTACTTGGTGGTCCCACAGAAGACCTCCCGCCCTAAGCCTTACCCTGCATGCTCCCAACGGTTGAAACAAATCCAAGGGTGCACACAGCCCCCAAGTAAGTGTTCACTGGGGCCGAGAATGGAGAGCAAAGGAGGTGAGGGAAGCACCCTTAGCGCACGTCCTGCCAACCCCGTTACCTGGGATGAGCCATCGTTGCATCGGAGACCCGCCACTGCGAGGACGGCGCCCTGAACTCCACGTGGATAGAGGCTTCTGAGCAAAGCCGAGAGCACACGGGGCTGTCTGAGGAAGCCCACTGGAGTGTCTGTGTATTTCTGGGGTGGGACGAGGACTTTCAATTGCCACAGACAGGAACTCACCCTCTGATAAATCGGGTGACCCGGAGTTCTCAGATGTGCTGATGTCAAGAAAAACCGCAAGGCCAACGATAAATGGGGACATTTTCATCCCAAAACTCTTACTAATCAATAAGTACAGTGTCAGCAGGTGTTAGAAAAAGACATATTCGTGTTTCATGGGGAAACGAAATACCACTCACTAGAAAATGGGGGAAATTGTACTGTCATTGGTGGTCACAAAAGGATGCAAAATAAAGCCATAAAGAAACCTATTTTTAAAAAAAAAGAAACCTATTGTGGGCTGAATTATGTGCCCCCCAAAAAGATACCTTGAAGTCATGATCCCCGGAGTCTGAATAGAAACTTTTCCGCAGAAAAGGTCTTTGTAGATGTCGTCAGCTTGTGATGGACCCATCCTGGATCAGAGTGGCCCTAAATCCAATGACAGGTGTCCTCGTAAGAGACAGAAGAGGAGACACAGACACAGGGGAGAAGCCACGGGAAGATGGAGGCAGGGATGGGAGGGACGCAGCCACCAGTCTAGGGATGCCTGGAGCCCCAGAATCTGGAAGAGGCAGGAAGGACGCTCCTTGGAGCCTGGTGAGGGATCATGACCCTTCCCTGTCTGGAACTCGGCATCCCTGCCCTGCCTGGATCTCAGCATCCTTGTCCCTCCTGGATCTCAGCATCGATGCTCAGTCTGGATCTCAGACTTCTGGTCTCCAGCTGGAGGGGATGAAGCTGTGTTGTTAAGCCTCCCAGTCTGTGGTCCTTTGTCACAGCCGCCCCGGAGATCTCATGCAGAGCCCGTTTTCAAGTTGGCAGACATCAGGGAACCCGATAACCCAGCGGGAGGATGGCTCCTCCGTGGCTACGGGAATCAGGTGGGGGAGCCTCTGGGAAAGCAATTTGCTTTGGGGATCAAAGACTTGAGAAGCTGCCTGGAGGCCCTTTGCTCCAGGAATCGCTCCTGAACTCACCAATCAAGGCTGTGTCTGGAGACCCACGCGTGGGCACTTTCCTCACAGAGGAACGTACCTGTTTAATTTGGAAACAAGCAAAATGCGCTGCGTTGAGGAAACAGTTCCGTCGTCCACCCAACAGCCGCAGCATGAAAACTGACTTTGCAAACTGTCAGCGAAGATTTTTTTTAGCAGCAAGGAGAGTGTTTGTCATACGGTTGGAGTGGGAACGTTCCGGGTTGAAAGCCCTCCCTGGAAATGTGGGGGAGAACCCCCGACGAAACGGGTGTGTGTGTATGTGTATGTGTGCGTGTGTGTGTGCGCGCGCTCGTGGTTGGTCCCCAGAGGGAGCGATCAGTACCGATGGCCTGTACCTGCGCAGAAGGAAACAGCAGAAGGCACATCCGGGCCCCTGCCTAGGCGATGGGCTTATTTTCACCTTTCTGTGTTTCAAGATTGAATTGACTTTTTTTCCTTAGTTGTTTTCCAGGATTTTCTACAAAGAGCCTGTCCGGGGTGCTTTTGCAATCAGAGGGGAGTCCGTCAGTGTCTTTAGAAGCCAAGAGAGGGCTTCCTCCTGTGTTTGTCAGGAGGACTGCAGTGTGGCCGCTCCCACCGTGCAGGACCCCGTTTCGGGGACGCATGTGGGCACAGCCTCTATGGAAGAAAGGACATCTGTCCCTCTGCCCGGAGCTGGAATTTCCACCTGGGTGGCTGAGACGGGCCAGCCTGGGGGACCCTCGCCGCACACAAGGACCCCATTATTTGGCTCCTGACACAGCAGGTGCTGAGGCACAGGACCCCAAGCCGCCCTCCCCCACAGCCACCGGATGTCCACACAGGTGAGTCCCAGGTGAGGGTCCAGCCATGCATCTCGTCTGTGCAGGCAGGGTCCCCACCCGACAGCCGCAGAAACACATCTTTCCAGAAGCCCGCAGTGTCCTGAAAGTAGAGGTGGCCGGTGGGGAGGGATTAGTGCCTGAGGATGAGAGCGGAATCGGAGGGAGGTTGCCGTGACCCCACAGAAGCAGGCTGTTTTCTTAAAGACAGCCCTGTGATGTGGGAGGCAGGCCAGGCCACGGGCCATCGGCAATATTTGCCCAGAAGCGACATCTCCCCGTCGGCCTGGACCTCCCGGGCCACTAAAGAAAGACCACGGGCTCTGGCCATCAGGAACGTGGCCAGTACCAGGATTTATCATGTTTGCCGAGTTCCCTCCAGGGAAGGCTGGCTGTGTGTCCAGGTCTGTGGCGTGTCAGGGCATCTGGTGGCCCCTCCAGCTGTGGTGTCCATGGGGAGCCCTCTGCTGTCTGCTGGTTGGGCACTCAAAGCCTTTCGTGGTCCCGTCCTCTCTTGGCCCCCCTGACCAGCCATGAGATGCTCAAATGTGGGAGGAAGTGGGTTTGAACTCAGCTGTGGTGGGATGAACAGCTTGCTTCCCCAAAGCAGCCACGGGGCCACCTCTGGGACGGACGTCTGTGAAGGTGCCCAGGAACCAGGAACCAGACAGAGCGCTCAGTATTCCGTGGACACTTCAACCCCAGATCGACGATGTGGGGTGTCCCAGGAGCTGTCCCACCGAGAGGTCACCTGGGCCCTTGGGGTACTTGTGGGCTCATATAGACTTCGTCCTGCCTGTGAAGCACTATCTGGGGGCCATCCCCCCTTGGCAATGGTGGCCACGCTCCTCGTCTCCCCTCCCACCTCTCCCAAATTCCCGGACTCTGATAAACGATACCAGCGCCCTTCCACGCAGCCATAGGTTGGAGACACACAGAGCTGGACGCAGATGACATGACACGGAGCCATGTTTGAGGCCAGTGACCTTTGCTGCCGGAGGACGCTCATAAGAGAAGAAAAGGAGAGCACATAGGAGAAGCACACGTCGGAGGTCAGGAGACAATGAGATACCAACTCACACGCCTTAGGACGGATGCTTCCGGAAACCAAATGTTGGCAAGGACGTGCAGAGATGGTTGGTGGGAACGTGATATGGGTCAGCTCCACGGAAACAGCAAGAGGAGAAAAAAGGAAGCATTGACTTAGCCTATAATCCCCCCATTGTGGTCCGGAATTCATCGAAAGCGGGAACTGGAACAGATGCTCCACACCCACGTTCATAGGCCTGATATTGATACTTACTAAGTGGTAGAAACAGCCTGAGTGTCCATGGATGGATGGATGAGTGGATGGATGCAGGGACGGATGGATAAACAGAACATGGTCGACACACACAGTGGCCTATGACGCAGCCTTGAAGAGGAAGGACGTTCTGCACCGGCTGGGACGTGGCTGCCCCTTGAGGACATCAGCCAGACCCAGAAGGACCAACCCTGCCTGATTCCATGTACACGGGGTCCCTAGCGGAGCCCCATCCACAGAGACAGACAGTAGATGGTGGGCCTGGGGCTGGGGGACGGGGATGGGGAGCTTGGGAGGTGGAAAGTTCTGGAGATGGTGGTGGAGATGTTTGCACAGCGGTATGTGCTTAACGCCACTGAGCGGAGCACTTAAAAGTCATTAAAACAGAAAATTTCGCGTTATGTGCATCTCACCACAATACAGAAACAGAGGACGAACAGCAACGTCAAGTTAACCAGCCCCAGAGAAGGACCCGGCCATTCACTGACATCGTTTTATAATTAGCTTCAGCCGAACGCTGTGCCCAACGCGGAATCGAGGTTTTGGTCTCAGAGCTGCAGGGATCCGTGCTACCTGGGGTGTTCGGATTCTGAGTCGCAGCATAATTAGGGAAAATTGGTGACTTCTTTCATCCGTATCTAATCTTAATGGAAGACCCGCAGCTCCTCAGGTCAAGGGTAACGGCCAACGGGCTTCGGGCTTCCTTCTAATGGTGTTCGGGAACGGCCGCCCGGGCTCCGTGAACAGAGTGGGCGGGATGTTTTCTAACACGGGGATTTTCTTTAATGCGATGAGGGAAATTCCATCAAGTTCAATGCTTTTTAAAAGCCCATCCCTAAAATTGCTGGGCAATTTATACTGAGATAAGGACCTCTGGGTAGAAGTTTTTATTCTTGCCTATAATAAACTCGAAAAAAAAAATTAAGCAAGACCAGAAAACCGGCAGAATGCTGGGAAAACGTTGCACAGAGATCAGTACACACGCCGACGAGAGTCGCTCTGCGGGGGCTACAAACGCAGCAGGAGAAACCATGTGTCCGTTCAGCGCTGTGGACGTTTCCTGTCCGGCATCCGCTAATTACACAGCGACGGCGGGAAACCTCAAAGCAGCTATGAGCAACCCCGAGAAAGTTAAGTCGTCCTGGAAAGCAAGGGTCTGTTTAACGTAACCGTCTTGCCGCGCTTCGAAACAGGTACAACAAAACTCCCCACCCAAACCAACCAACCAGCCGACAAACCGATGAAGTCGAGGAAACGCAGCGCACGACCCCACCCTCGAATGAAGGTGGGGACCCGGGTAGCCCATGAGCCACACTCCAGGCCATGCAGGGGCTCAGCAGCCTCGGGCTCCGCTGTCACCCGTTTATCTGGGAAAGAAAGTGTTGTCCACGGTAACCCTGTGTCCCCCACATAAGCCGTGTCGAAGTCCTCGCCCCCCACCTGGGAGTAAGGCTTTATCTGGAAATTAGGTCGTCCCAGAGCTAGTGCATAAGATAAGGTCACCGGGTCAGCCCCGTCCTCGACCACCGGGGTCATTGGTTGGCAGAGCTGCTCACGCACACAGGGACTCCGCTGTCCTGACCCCTCAGCATAGTGACGGAATCAATGTCGATGGTGAGAAGACCCCATTTTTGCCCTTGCCATTTGTGCATTATTGATGATTTGACAAACCCCGGGACAACAGACGACTGATCATGGAGACACGGCGGTTCTGGAAGGATCCTGTGAGCTCCTGGGGCCCGGGACACCGTGTCATCATCCCAGGACCCCTTCTAGAGTAAAAACAACAGTCCTTTAAGAAGGGCATGACATCATACATCGTAGCTTTGGAAAGCCTGAATACAGATTTTTCCAACAGGAGGGACAGCGGATGCCACCATTCAGGTAATTCCCGACATGAACGACACCCGCCTGGGCATTCACCCACAGTCTGCATGTAGGAAAACTTGAAAGACGTGTTGGCATGTGGGGCACACAGAGGGACAAGGCGGGCCGTGCTGGGGACCCCCTTGCTGCCAGTTGCACGAGGCGAGGGAGTTTTCAGGTGCTCCTCCGAAGCCTGGAAAATACCATTTCCTCACTGGGGAGTAGCTCGAATGTCACACAGGTGTGCACGGTGTACAGATAAGTGCCTTGCTCGGGTGTGAACTGAAGAGATGGTGCCCTCCAGGAAGTCAGGAAAGAGATGCGCTCACTACAGCAGACCGTTGAGGACTTTGCGCTCCTTACCTCACCTCCTGGGGTCAAGAGAGGAAGGCAAAGGGCACACAGATGGGGACAAGGCAGTGGAACGAGGATACTGGCCCTCAGGCCCCATGCGTGCGAGTGGAGTCACCCACACCCAGACGGAGATGGTGGGCCGTACCCGGTCAGCCGCACCTGGATGGAGATGGTGGACTGTACCTGGTCAGCACCACATGGACAGAGATAGTGGGCCATACCCACTCAGCAACACCTGGACAGAGATGGTGGGCTGTACGTGGTTTGCCGCACCCAGACGGAGATGGTGGGCCGTACCTGGTCAGCAGCACGTGGACAGAGATAGTGGACCGTACCCACTCAGCAACACCTGGACAGAGATGGTGGGCCGTACCCACTCAGCAACACCTGGACAGAGATGGTGGACTGTACCTGGTCAGCCGCACCTGGATGGAGATGGTGGGCCGTACCCACCCAGCAACACCTGGACAGAGATGGTGGGCTGTACGTGGTCAGCCGCACCGAGACGGAGATGGTGAGCTGTACCCGGTCAGCCGCACCTGGATGGAGATGGTGGGCCATACCTGGTCAGCAGCATGTGGACAGAGATAGTGGGCCGTACCCACTCAGCAACACCTGGACAGAGATGGTGGACTGTACCTGGTCAGCTGCACCTGGATGGAGATGGTGGGCTGTACGTGGTCAGCCGCACCCAGACGGAGATGGTGTGCCGTACCCAGTCAGCCGCACCTGGACCGACCCCGGCCCAAGTCCTCGCGGCTTGCTGCTCACTCTATTTCCATGCTCTGTTTCATTCACCTTCTGGAAGCAAATCGTAGACTTTTAGGGGAGAAGTCATAGAAGTGTCAAGTCTGAGACAAGGAAGGGCCCTATTTGTGGGAATCATCAGGGCTCCATGTCCTGAAGTCAAGAGAGCCCCACAGACCTCCTCTGGCCCCTGGCCACATTGGGATGGAGAAAACCCATCCTAGGTGGTCTGTGGGCACATGCCACATCTCTGTCAAGGTGACAGTGGCTTTCGTTCCGCTGCGTGGCAAGCCCATCTGGGTTCCATGCTCCCTCCACGCTGTTGGGTTGCAAGACCCACGCTGATGTGCTCGGACCAGCAGACCTCATCCCACCGCCTCCTTCGTCTGCAGGAAGACCACCCCCCTGGCAGGTCAGCAGCCTGCACGCAGAGCCTACGTCCTTCTGGAACCAGCTCACAGCCCGGGATCTGAGGGGCTGGCCGCAGCCCCACACCCCACTTCCTAAAACATGTGTTTACAAGCGGGTAAAGTCATAGCATGTTTCCAACACCTCCTGGGTGTAGGAAGCGGCAAACATGGGCAGGGAGCGTTCATGAGCGCGGGGGCGGTGGGGGGACAGGATTCGCTGCTGCCGTCAAGCTGGACGGGCTTCGGTGCACACGGCAGTCAGGGTGCATGGTTGTGTCCAACGTGAAAAGTGGGGCCATTTGGATGGCCCTCCGTAACCTCTTCCCCAAGGCAGGGGGAGCGCGTCTGGAGCGGAAACTCCCATGAGCTGGTCTGGGGTCCTCAGGGATGCAGTGAGAACGCTTGGACTCCCATTTTATGGAGAAGGATAGTGAAGAACGGGGGAGATGCACTGCGTGTGATGGAGGCTGGGCCTTTGGGGGGGGTCCTGCGGTCATGAAGGTGGAGCCCCCATCTGGGATTCGAGTCCTCGTGAAGGAGACCCCACAGAGCCCCATGCCTCTCCCACTGGCGAGAAGACGGCCTGCGGTCCACGAACCAGGACATCATCCGTGAGCCCAGATTTGTGCCTGTCCCACCAGCGAGAAGACGGCCAGCGGTCCATGAACCAGGACACCATCCGTGAGCCCAGATTTGCAGGTGCCTGGACCTTGTACTTCAGCCTCCAGAACCCTGACAAGCAGCTGCGTGTGGTGAACGAGCCTCCCAGCGTAACATATGCTGTTACAGCATCCCACGGGATGGACTTCCCCGCCCTCCACAGGACCACCTTGCTGTCCTCGGGGTTTAGGGCTAACAGGGTTGTGTTTTCCCAGGAATCCTAAGACACAGAGCTGAGAGGCACCAGGACCCAAAGGTGGATGCCACAGGCTGAGTAACAGCACCAAATGTCCACGTCCTAATCCCTGAAGGAAACCTTAGCTGGCGGCGTCTCTGCAGATGAGATTAAGGACATGAGCTCATCCTGGATCGGGGTGGCCCTAAATCCACGGCAGGAGTCCTAGTAAGACACAGAAGAGGAGACACAGACACAGAGGAGAAGCCACGGGAAGATGGAGGCAGAGATGGGACGGACGCGGCCATAGGCTCAGGGACACCTGGAGCCCCAGAAGCTGGGAGAGGCAGGAAGGACCCTCCCCTGGAGCTCAGTCCTGCCCCGCCTGGACCTCAGCAGCCCTGCCCCCACCTGGATCTCAGACATCTAGAGTCCAGAGCAGGGGAAGGATGAATTACCATGTTTTTTTAGAAGAATTTATTTATTTATTTGACAGATCACAACTAGGCAGAGAGGCAGACAGGGTGGTGGGGGGAAGCAGCGCTCAATCCCAGGACCCTGGGATCATGACCTGAGCCGAAAGCAGAGCCTTAACCCTCTGAGCCACCCAGGGGCCCAGTTCCCATGGTTTGAAGCCCCCACTTCGGGGTCATTGGTGTGAAATCCTCGGGCATCTCACACACCGTGTTTGGCCCTGACTGAGCCCAGACAGCTCTGTGCTCCTGCGGGTTCGCGTCGGCCTCTGGTAGGAAGGGTCATGAAGTCTGGGCTGCCTGGGAGCTTCCCGGGAGGTGGCCGAGCCCCAAGGGCTTGGCCAGGGCTGCCCCCATCCCACTGCACCACACAAGACACCGTCACACCAGTCTCCCTCGTTTGGGAAACATTAAAGACCAACTCAGGCCCGTTTCAGAGCCTGGCAGGTGCATGAGACACACACCAACATGGGATGAAGTGACGTGGCCTGGGGGTCGCGAGAGGCCGAGGCCCAGCCTTCCACGCTGGAGATCTCCTGCCCCACGGCGCAGTCCCAACCCGAGCTCGGTTTCGGGCCTCACTGGGTGTCTCCGTACTATCCCACCCACACCACGGCGTCCGCTAAAAGGATGGCGGCAGGAGGATTGCCTGGCACAGCCGGGTCTCCACGGTCAGTGGCATCACAGTGCCTGTGCCTGGGGGTCCCTTCTCTCTGTTCCTCAATGACCTGGCACCATGTGCCACACTGGGTCCCCCGAGAGCAGAACACTGAGGCAGCCCAGGTGCCCAGGGACGCGGGAGGGGATACGACAGCCGCTGTTCCTCGGAAGGGTGGATTTGTGGGAACAAGAGTGGACCTGAACCCCGGCAGGCAGGGGCAGCTTGAATGGCTACCCTGACCTCCCAGGTGCCGAGCCCCCACATACCTACTCTGCTCCAAGGGAGGGTTCTTTGGGGCCAGAGGGACTGAGCTCTGCGTTGCGGGGTCTCCGTGATTCCCGGCTCAGACCCTGGGCATGGATGGGGCTGGAGCCTGGTTGCTCCCCCATTCCAGGTCCCGGGTCCCCCCCATATCTATTGTCAGGGACACCCGCACACTTCCCAGGCCACACGCAGGATCCCTGGCATGGTGCTTCGGGACGGTGGCTCAGCCCCTGTGCAAGAAGGACATTTCCAGGGTGGTTTGCCCCTTTCCACACCCACCGCCACGGTCTGCTCACGCGCCCGGCTTTGCAGAAATCCCTTCTGCCCTTCTCACGCTCTGTCTGAATGCTTCCACGTCCCCCGTGTGTCAGCCTCCTGCTAAGAAACGCCCCCCCACCCGCCAGAATTCATGCTCTGCAGACTTCAGCATCAGCCCCTTTCGAAGGACGCCAGGCTGCCCCCACAGAGCGTGGGACAGTCCAGAAAACACACGTGTGCTGAGTCGCAGCCACAGGGAAAACCCAGGGTCTGGCGGCCCGTGGGCCGATCCTACAGACAGAGCCAGGATAGGGGGGTACAGAGGCCGGCGCCTGACCCTGGGGTCATCGGCGGGGCTGTGGGCACTGAGAGCGGCAGGTGACAGGGTGCACGAGGGCCGTTTCCCCCAGTAACCAGCAGCACCCGGAGACGTCAGTGTTTACAACAGCCGGTCCTTGGCGGCCCACCCGAGGCCCTAGCTGACCCTGCCCTATTTATAGCTGCGTCTCCCAGCAACCACACAACACGGCCATCAGCAACAGCTGAGAGGCCCAGGCGAGGCCCCCCAGGTCTTAGATGCACAGATCCCCTTTCCGCAGATGGGCCCAGGACAGACCCACGCCCAAGGCGCGGGGTGTCCTGCTCCGGGCCCACCGGCCAGCCCCGGGTTAGCTGGACCGGTGACTCTCCTGAGGATGGGCCGGGGTCTGTTTCTAATTCGGTGGGTGCCACATTCCCTGAGGCTGAGGTCGAGAGGGGCAGGTGCGGGCAGGTCGGGAGGGCGTGGTGTGGGTAGGGCATTGGCGGGGATGGTATTTCTGGAGGGGGGGGGGAGCCCAGGGGCCTCCCCCATGGGGCCGGCTCCTCGTGCCTTTAAAAGGCTCTGACTCTATCCCCCTGGCACGGCAGGGTCCGTGCCCACATGCTAGGCCAGCCGCTAGCCCGTCCCCCCCGTTGGCCCCCAGGGAGTATGTGAGCAGCTGGCTTCACCCAGGCGGCCACCTGTGCCTCCCCCTCTGCTCCTGGTCCCAGCGACCCACCAGCAGCTCTCAGAAAGCCTCCCAGCAGGACCTCAGGAAAGCCAGACCTTTGGAATTTCGGGTGGGGCCGGGGGGCGGCCTCGGACAGACGCCAAAGCCACAGCTGTCCCCAGCCACTGCGGCTGCACCCCCGAGACCCAAGCCCAGGGGGTCACAGCAACTCACCGGACTTCCTTCCAGCCAGCCCACTCCACACTCACGGCAATGAGCAATTCCTGGCTCCTTCCCAGATGATAAAGGGAAGGGCCATGGACCACAGGTCAGGCTGGCCCCGGGGTCATCCTCTTCCTCACACCCACCTCCAGCCCACCAGCACAGTCCAGGGGCTCAGTGTCCAGAGCGCACCCCGAGGGCAGCCGTGTCTTGAGCCCCGGTCCCCATGCGTGTGTGAGCTTCCTTGCCTCTGGCCCCAGCGCTCAGTTCCCACACTCCCACCACCATCCACTCTCACCCAGGAGCCAGATGCACACGCAGCCGGCAGGCTCTCCCAGTCCTCCTCCAGCCCAAGGGCATGCGGCCCAAGGAGCACAAGTGGCCCTGGATGGACAGATGGTAAGACTACAGCTGCCGTGTGCATGTGGGGGAGTACGACTCAGCCAGGAATAGGAAAGGAGCTCTGACCCTGGCCGCCCTGTGGACAGGGCTCGAGGACACGAGGCTCATGAGAGAAGCAGATGCCCAAGGTTCCACCCCTGTCTCACACAGAGAGGAAGCCTAGGCCTCCCGCTGCTCTGAGAGGCTGGCTGGTCTGTGCCCACCCCCTGGATTCTCTCCCATGGCTGCTCACGTCAGCATCTTCACTCATGCACCCTGCAGGGCCTGTGGTCTTGTGGGCTCTGCACCTGCCGCAAGCATCCTCCCAGGGTGCACACAGCACCCGGCTCACGCCCTGCACACCTCTGTTGAACAGACCAAACACATGTGCAAACACACACACACAGTCCATCTTCGTGTGACAGTGTCTTCTGTCTTCTCCATCATCCAGTGGGTGGATGGACAGATGGACAGATGATAGATAGATCCAGGGATAGATAACAAATGAATAGATGGATGGATACACAGATGGACGGTTGGATAGATAGATACACAGATATGCTGGAGGGATAGATAGATGACAGATGGATGGATGGATGGATGGGTACATAGTTGGTAAAGAAATGGATGGATGGATGGATAGAGGTAGATATGATAGATGATGGATAGGTACATCGATATATGATCGGTTGATGCATGGGTGGATAGTTGGTTTGTAAGTGGATGGGTATGCAGGTGAGTGGATGGATGGATGGATGGATGGGTACGTAGATATCATGGATGGATACATAGATGGTGGATGGACGGATACGTATATATCATGGATGGATACATAGATATCATGGATGGATACATAGATGGTGGATGGACGGATACGTATATATCATGGATGGATACATAGATGATGGATGGATGGGTACGTAGATATCATGGATGGATACATAGATGTTGGATGGATGGATACGTAGATATCATGGATGGATACATAGATATCATGGATGGATACATAGATGGTGGATGGACGGATGGGTACATAGATATCATGGATGTGTACGTAGATATCATGGATGGACACATAGATGATGGATGGATAGATACGTAGATATCATGGATGGATACATAGATGATGGATGGATGGATATGTAGATATCGTGGATGGATACATAGACGATGGATAGATGGGTACATAGCTGATAAGTAAATGGATGGATAGAGATGTAAGTGGATGGATGGATGGATAGATTGTAGATAAATACATGATGGCTGGATACCAGACATTATTGATAGATGGGTACATGCGTGGTGGGTAGAAGGATAGATCGAGGGTATGTAAACAGAAGACAGATGGACAGAGACAGGTGGAGAAGTCCTGGGGGCACACGTAAGCACTGAATACACAAATAAGAGGACAGAGGTGTGTGTGTATGTGTGTGTGTGTGACCCCAACAGTCCGCGGCTGGGAGAATTGGCTCAGAACACACCCCACACCCGGCTTTCAAAGCCTTGACCCAGAGCCCCCTCAGTGAGGGCTCCCCCCATTGGAATCCCCTTCCTCAAGCAGGCCCAAAGTGGGAGAGAGAGAGTGTCCAGCCACCCCCACAGGACAGAAGGGCCACCACAGGGAAGGGGAGGACTGGGCAGGAAATGTCACGCCGGGCAGCCATAGCAACACACGTAGAGACCGGTAAACAGGCCCACAGCCCTGCTGACAGGGAGGAGGCGGGGAGGCCACCCTGGCTGCCCAGAAGGTCGTGCCCCAGCTGTTCCCCCATGGCAGCTGCTTCCCACCCCCAACCCCGCCACCCCCACCCTGGGGGCCACAACCCAGGGCAAAGAATGTCTGTGGCAGCACAGCCCAATGGAGGGGCACCTGGTCGAGGCGGGGCATCCCAGCTCGCGGGCCTGGATGCCTGGACGGGTGAGATGCAGGGGCAGGGTGTGCAGAGTCACAGGGGGACTCAGTGACTAGGAGGAGCATCAGGACTGTCTGTCTGGGTTGTGGGGAGCACCAGAACCATGGGGCGAGGCCGGGCTTCCGTGGAGCTCAGGGCTCAGGGCCAGAGCCCAAAAGACGGGCAGTGAGGGGGGGAGTCTTCACTGATCCCAAGGTTGGCGAGGTTAAGGTTGCCAGGAGTCCACACGACTGCCATTTCCCGGGGCCCACGAGGGGGCGCTGGCTCCCGCCGGCGGCCCCCATTCCCTTACAAGGGTCAAGTTTGTGTCAGGCTTGTCTTACCACAATTTTAGGGAGTCTTACCCTAAGTTCACTAACCATAAATGTTCACTGAATTCTGTGCTCTTCCTGAAGACTTAAGAGATCCCAAACAAGCGACGGGGAGACAAGGCTCACAGGTAGGTCCTCCCAGGAGCACCAGTGGTGGCTCATGGTGAAGCCTATGGGGAGGCCTTGCGTGTCCATCGTGGCCTACCTTCCCACCCACACTCTTCAGAAGCCCAGCTCCAGAGCTCGAATCCCTAAAACAACCCTACCTCCCCCTGCACAGGTTCCAGAGCCCCCCACCCACCCAATCCAGAACCAGAGGGTTTAGAAACATGGTCTTCCCTGCCGTTTCACAGGCTTTCTGGTCAACCTACCTGTAGCAAGACTTTGAGAAAGGTTCTCCAGATGCACAAAGGCAAGATGCCTCTCGGGGTCCTGTCCTGGGCTCCCACTAAGGTAGGACGTTCCTACTGTATGAAGCCATGGGCCCAAACCCCAGTGTGAGCCCCCAGTGTGAGCCCAGGACTGCGGTTTGGGGTACCGTGAAGAATCCTCAGTTGTCGTTCCAAGCGCCGTGATTGTGCCAAGTCGACGGACCCCAGGGGAGGCTTGGAGCACGTTTCTCCAGGGTTTTCACCGGCAAGCCAACACTCTCCCGTAGGTGGACGACTGCGAAGACGTGTCGCGGGGCTGTAACAAGGATCAGTGGTCTGGTTCCGGGCCGGTTGGGCCCTGCGCGATTGCGGTATGGGCTGGGGCATTTACGCTGAAGGTTGAGAACCGGCGTGCCAGACACATATTCCCCCAACCCCATCGTCTGTGCACTGCAGAGCCAACGCTGCCCGTCCACACTAGTGGCTGGACGACTTTCTGAAAACCCAGCAGGGCCTCCCAGACTCCATCAGGGAGACAGCCTTTCCTGGACATACCCTTTCCATGCGTCTACAAGCATTTGCTATGAAGCCAAAAGACCAAATAAAACCGCAGCGATTTCAGCTCTTACCTTCCTTCTCTGGTTCTCTACATCTTGGAGAAAAGATCCTTCTGGAGTCTTCTGGGACCATTTGCAAGGCACATTTGTCTTCATCTAGAGAGCTCCCTGGCTGTCTCCCCATTCCACGTGAGGTCGTCCGCTTCCTCCGGATCTCTTGACCATCCCTATGACGCCAGGAGGGACAGACCCAGGGCTCCTCCGTAGGGTTTGTGTGGAGGAAGCGGCAGTGCCCTTATGGGAACCCTGAAAGAGCAGAGGGATGGGTCTGTAATGTCCGACACCTGTGGTCATATTCTTGACACTAAGACTAGCGCTGCTCATATCGTGACGTAAACCGGCCCAGAACAGTCATGCGATCCTTTCACGCTTCTTTCGCATTGGATTTGTATGTGTTTGCTGGAACGTGCTGTGGCCCAGTGTGGTCAGCACATTTCTGGGTATAAAATCCAGCCCTGTGGCACGTTCCCAGAGCTAGGAACAGAGCCCATCCGGGTGCTTGAGGTGCACCTGGCTCTGTAGAACGCTGGGATCCTCCAGGTGTGCAGTCTTGGAAAACCAAGGAAACACGGAGGAGGGGAGACGTGCCACCAGCGGCCACTGAGGGATGAGAGGGATGCTGGCTAGAGTCTGGCTCCCAGGGGACTCCAAGCTGCTGGCTCCCCACAGTGTGGTATGACCTGGTAGGACAAGGAGATGTTGAGGATCCTGGGGTCCTTGGCTCTGAGACATGGGAGCCTCCTTCAGCCCCGGGACTAGCAGAGGAGACACACACAAGAGAGAGGAGACACAGGGACCTTCAAGACAGTCACCCTGTCCGTGCATACCTTCCTGTGAGAATGGGGTCCATGCATGAGGGGCTCTCAGAGGGTCTGTGGAATGACCACCATGGTGTGTCTTGGCTGTGACACCAGTGGCTGGTGTTTCAGGAGCTGAGGGCCCAGGGATGGGAGGTGTGGCCTGGGAAAGACAAGGAGAGGATGAAGCAGATCCCCCAACCAAGCCCACTCCCCACCCTGGGGTCCTGGCTAAGCCCCTCCCAGTTTCTCCATTCCTTGCCTTTATCATAGAAAGACCTTAACGGCAGGCAGGCTTTTCTCCCGAGACCCACGAGAGAACAAAGGAGGCCACGTACGCAGAAGCGGTCGCTGTGAAGAAACACGGAAATGTCTATACAGATGTAACGTGCGTAAGCGATGACCCTGATAGGACAGCACCTGAAGTGGGTCGCCTCCGCACTTGTCCCACTCACAAATGACAGGTCTACGCCCCTGAATTGACAGCGACTCACCTGCTACATCACAGGAAAGCATAACTTGGCAACAGGAAAACCGAAATGCTCCCAAAGGAAATTAGCTACATTCCATGTAAAATGTTTACAGCCCGGCTCTTTCCATGGCTTCAAAAAAATAGATCGCACAGACTGCCACAATGTTTTAGATCAAAAGGGGGACGTCCGCACACATGCAGGGTTTTTAATTTTTTATTATTTTTTGGTAGAACTTTTTCACATTACGGTCAAGTTTTGTCTGAAATTATTACCTCCTGGAAACAAAAAGCACATTTTTGTCCCAAGAAGAAAAAAAACCAATTATGCTATTCAATTTGTGGCCACAAAGATGTACTGTAATATGAAGTAATAAAACAGAAAGAACAATATAAAGTAAGAGTTACACAGATTAAATTGCCCTAATAGAAACCTGACAGAGGGGAGCAAGTGTGCTTTATTGAGAAAGCTTTTACCAACGTGTAATCAATAATAAAGTTTATACATCCTGTCTCATGACTTGATTAAAAAATTCTTCTATTTATTAAATAAGTCCACGTCGTTCTGAGATGTAATGAAACAGCTGTCGTGGATCTGGGGTCATTTTTCTTCGAAGAACAGTCAACATTCTGCACCAGCCTCCTGCGTGTCCGTATTGCCTCGTGTAGACGTGCAGGGCTGGGACCACTCAAGTTCCTCTCGGAGGTCACTTAACTTCACCAACGTGGACCCTCCACGAGGGAAAAGGGAGAAAGGACGCGGAGTGATGCAGGTGCCGGATGTCGGGATCCTGCATCGTCCAAAAAAACGTGTCCTCTCTGCAGGGAAACTGCACCACTACGATTTAGGACCATTTCTATTCCCAACACACAGGCGATAACAAGCAGTTTTAACAACTGGGATTCGATACCTGAGCTGGCAGCCTGCAAGGCAGCCTGTCCAGTCTGTGCCCTAGCACCCCAATTCGTGGGATGCTGATCTTGTATGTGTTTAGTGGGGCCAAGTGCACCTGTGCCCACAAGAGTGCCGGCACTGTGGGGAGCACTCAGGAGTGCCCAAAACACCAGACGTTACGGCAGCAATGACGCCTGATGGCCGGTGCCCCAGGTTCCCCAGCCGGGTCTCTGCCTGCCATGTGTGGGGCTGTTATAAGGCAAGGTGAGTGGGAGCTTGGGACATACAACCGGACAGCATCCCTCTGCTGCCTGCTGGCCATCGTGCCCAGCCTCGGATCTCAGCTCCACCGCACGCACCCCAACTTCAAGGAGCCCCACCTACAGGAACCCACGTTCATCCCAATGAGGTACCTGCCACATACAGAAAACCACACTGCCCCTCCCCGCCTGCCCTCTGTGGACACTTGCCCTTCATGCCCTCTAATGAGCATGACAGGAAGAGAAGTGAGGCAGGAAGTGAACTTGCTCCCGAGGGTCACCTCGTCAGCCAGTGCCCCTCCCCACCACCCACAGACACACACACACACAATCACACACCTGCACACACACAATCACACACAGTCACACACTCCCACACATCATCACGGTCACACACGTGCACTAATACGCATAATGCCACATGCAACCATGCACACCTCTACACAAATATCGTGTCCCTCAACCGGGGTGCGGGCAGATGTCAGTACAGAGCAATGAGACTCTGAGGTGATAGGACCCCAACGAGGACGACGCTGGGTGCTGCAACTGCTGGGAGATGGCTCACCCTTCACAGCCCCAAAGACGGCAGGGCTCTCGGTTCTGGCAGCCCCGTGTCTCTCCGGAATGTTCCAGAATGCTGCTAACTATACCATGTACTAGGAGGATTTTTAAAAAGATTTTAATTTATTTGACAGAGAGACAGTCAGTGAGAGAGGGAGCACAAGCAGGGGGAGTGGGAGAGGGAGAAGCAGGCTTCCTGCCAAGCAGGGAGCCTGACACGGGGCTCGATCCCAGGACCCCGGAATCATGACCTGAGCCAAAGGCAGACACTTAATGACTGAGCCACCCAGGCGCCCCTAGGAGGATTTTTTAATACCCCACCAGTGGGGAGATGATAGAAAGAACACCTCACCTGAATGTATGAACAAACATCTCTTTTTCCAAGTCGTCTCTATTTCAAATTGTTGTAGCGAGAACGAACAACAAGGGGGAATTAGGGAGTACTGGATCTCAGTAACGAAAATCACCCTGCCCCCACCCCTGTAGCTTCCATGCATGCTGCTTTCCCGTGGAATTCCAAAATGGGGAGGGGGCTCTCCTACATCCAGGAGAAACTCCACATCAGACCACCCGTTAGCATTCTCTGCAGAACACACCACCTCATTGATTCATTTCCTGATCAAACACATATTTAATAGAAACTTACCCTGTGCCAGGCACTGTCCTTGGGGCTGGGTCTCGGCAGTGGGCAAAACTAGGTCCCCCTTCCTCAGGGGGTGCATTCCAACAGGGGTTGGGGTGCTGTTCCAAAGGGCACATTAACTCTAGGGAGTTAGCAACACCTTATTTGTTGTCATAACTTCAACATCTTTACCTAAAAAATCTTTCCCCAAGAATTTGCTTCCAACCACAATGGAGTAACAGGGACCAGATTCACTCTACCACATGAAACAACCCCAGAAATGCACAAAACATACGAAATCATGGTTTTCAAGACATTGGTCAACAGCCAATAGAGCAGTGATCCCCAAGGGACAGGAAACAGGGAGATGGGTTCCTGATTGCTCAAGGTCACTACCTGGAGAGAGTTTCCGGACACAGGAGACCCAGGTGGAGCCCTGCAGACCCCCTAAGTTGAAGACCCAGTGTTGAGACTAGGGGAGACCAAGAAGGTGAGATCCTAAGAGGAGATGGTTGCGCAGAGAGAATCCAGAAATGCAGAGAGGGTCCCCTTTTGTCTTTATTTAAATTTGATGAGCACAACAGGGTGCTGACCTAGCCAAGAATGAGGTAAAAATCACCTGAAAGGATCCAGGATCTGGAGGAATGGGGCTAGGTGCTCACCCTGGGCTGGGCACCTTGCATGTTTGCTGAGCCAGACTAGAAAACGTAAGCCACAGGGCACGGGGGGGGGGGGGGGGTAAGATAGCTAGCAAGACTTTGTCTCGGTGTTGGAGAATCACTAGCTGTAGATAAAACACCATTTTGGTTCCACCTAGCAAATCTTAAAAGCAAGACCCAAAGGGATCAAACCATTTCCAAGTGTACTTCATAGCAGACCTCTATAATACTTACAGGAATGCAAAAAAATATCCAGCAGCATCCAAAATAAAATCCATAATGTCTGGTATCCAGTGAAAAATTATCCAACCAAAAAATATGACTTCTACAAGAAGACAAATCTAGTCACTGAAAACAACCCCAAGCTGTGACTTAGGGTAGAATCTGCAGAGACATTAAAACAGTTATAACTGTAGGCAACATGTTCAAAAATTAGAGATGGGAGCCTATAAAAATAATGAAATCAAACTTTCACAGATGTAAATAACAATGTCTGAGAGGAAACACACCATATGGGATTAACAGCGGGTGAGATTAATGAACTTGAAGATGTACCAGTAAAAACTATCTCAGATGAAACGCAGAAAGTGTAAAAATGGTGTAAATGAACAGAGCAGGCTGGGAGAGAGGTAGAGTTGGGGAAGAGGGAGAGAGGAAAAACATTTGGAAAATATACTGGCTGAAGAATTCTCAAATTTGAAGAAAATGTTAAACCCCAAATCCAAGAATCCTGACAAACTCCAAGCACAAGAGATACGAAGAAAACGTACATTGTAATCAAACTGCTCAAAACCAGTGTGAAGAGAAAAATATTAAAAGGAGCCCAAGCAGGGGCGGGGGGGGAGAGACTTGGTGCACACCTAGAAACAAGATGATGTTGAAAGCAGATTGCCCATCGAAACAACACAGACAAGAAGGTAGTGGGGGGACATCGTTTAAGTTCTGGAAGAAAGAAAACTCTCAGCCTGGAATTCTATACCCAGCTATAGTACCTCTCATGAAAACCACATGTTTCCAGGCTTTTGACAGCTGAGACAATGTATCACTAACATTTCTGTTGTACAGAATGTTAACAATGTTTCATTTGGCAAGACAGAAATGTTCATGGAAAATAGTATCAGACGAAACAGGGATCCAGTCCAAGAAAGTGAGACTATTGGGGCGCCTGGGTGGCTCAGTGGGTTAAGCCTCTGCCTTTGGCTCAGGTCATGATCTCAGGGTCCTGGGATCAAGCCCCGCGTCAGGCTCTCTGCTCAGCAGGGAGCCTGCTTCCTCCTCTCTCTGTCGCTGCCTGCCTCTCTGCCTACATGTGATCTCTGTCTGTCAAATAAATAGAATCTTAAAAAAAAAAAAAGAAAAAGAAAGTGAGACTATCAGAGAAGATAACTACATGGGTAAATATGTATACTACTTTCCTTATTATTTAGATCTCTTTAAAACTTTCCCCAGCCTGGCTATCAATGGATCAAATGCGTGTGCCCCTACCCCACATTCACACGTTGCAGCCCTGACCCCCAGTGGGACAGGACTTGGAGGAGGGGCCTTTCCGGAGGTGGTTAGGTTGAGATGAAGTCATGAGGGTACTGTCCTCATGATGAGATTAACGTCCTTATGAGAGTCCCACACACATACCACGCCTTTCTCTTGTTCTCCACCACAGGACAGGGGGAAGGCAGCCATCCTCAAGCCAGGATGTCCCCAAAATGTCCCACACCTGGATCTCAGATTGTAGGCTCCCAATCGAGAAAAGTAAATGTCATTTTAGGCACCCCGTCTGTGGTATTCTGTGAGAGCAGCCCTGGGCAGACGAAGACCATGGCTTTAAAACCAACCTAGTAAAATGAAATGGTCAGGGAAGATCTTCCTCCCATCTTCAATCCTTTCTCTGAAGTTGGTGGAAAGCAGCAAGAGCATGCAAACATCTGTCAGAAAAGTGAGACTCACATGCCAGGTGCATGGGAAAGACCAGGGGCCTGCACCCTCCCTGGTTATGGTGGATTTTCCAGGAGTTCCTTAGAGCATTCCTAATATTTGGGGTGTCACTGGCCATTAGGGTCCTGCCTGCTCCTTTTATTGCTGTACCCACAGCTGCCTTCAAAGCGTCCCTGCCCTCCGCAGCTCTGTACACATGTCCTGAGGCCACTGTAATGAGTGAGTCCAATGAAGAGGAGGATCCTAACCCAACAGGAATCCATCCTCTCCCATCCTGGAGACCAGATATCTCAGACCTAGGCAGGGCAGAGTTGAGTCCTCCTGGGGTCTCTGAGGGAAAAGCTGATACTGTCCCAGCTTATGGAGCTGCCCGTGATTCTTGGAGTCCCTTGGCTTCTGGATGCATCCCCCTCATTCTGTCTCTGTTTTTATGTGGCTTCCTCCATGTCCATGTCCATGTCCAAATGTCCCCTTCTTACACAGACACCGGAAACACTGGGTCAGAACCCACCTGGGCACCTGGGTGGCTCAGTAGGTTGGGCCTCTGCCTTCGGCTCAGGTTACGATCTCAGGATCCTGGGATCAAGTCCTGCATCGGGCTCTCTGCTCGGTGGGGAACCTGCTTCCCCCTCTCTCTCTGCCTGCTTCTCTGCCTGCTTGTGATCTCTCTCTCTCTCTGTCAAATAAATAAATAAAAATCTTAAAAAAAAAAAAGAACCCACCTGCATGACCTCCTTTGTATGTAATTACTCCTGTAAAGACTGCATTTCCAAGCACAGTCACACGCTGAGTTCCCGAGGGCTAGGACACCAACATGTAGGTTTGGGGCACGGTTCAGCCCACAACGCGTGTGAACTGGACCCTTCTTCAGTTCCTGTGTCATCCCTTTTCAGGGGCTGTTTCTTCCATCTGGGATGGGCTCCCACTTTCTCATTCCACCCCTCCTCTGTGCCCTGCCCCTCCCCTCCCCCCACACTGCTGACAGTCCTCAAGCATAATGTCCAACTTTTCACCTGTTTCCTCCAAAGTGCGAGCTTCTCCAAGGTACATCTCACAGGCTTCCATGTCCCCAGGACCCGATACATAACATGTGCTCCACGGGAGTGTCGAAATGCCCCCAGACCATGGCTTGCCATGGGACCATCATTTTACTCCTTTAGGACAAGGAATCCTGTTCACGCATGCTTCTGTTAAACAAACCAGTCTCTCTGAGAATAGGGAGACCAGCTCCCCGGGGAGCTGACTCAACATGGAAGGAAGGAGGAAAGGTGGAGATTTCCTCACGATCTCATGTTCACAGAAATACACACTTCTGCCGAAAAGAGAGAACAGAAAACACGCTGTCTGCTTCCCCCATCCATGCTGGGTGAGCTGTTAAGGACTTTTTGCCTGAATTCACTTTCCTTGGGGTCCACACCCAACGGTAAGTCCCTGAACATCTCCTGAATTCTGAAAGGACCATGGGCAGGGCTGGGATGACGAGCCTGACCTAAGGAAGGAGGATCTTTTGGGGGATTGTTGGCCATCAGAAGCCACCCTGAGTTAGTAATTCTGGATCCTGAGTTCCTGCAGAGACAAGAGGGTGCTGGACGCAAAAGGGTGGGGTCCTTAACTCTGAATGTTGCATCAGACGCCACGGGATTGATTGAACATCGAGCGCGTCCCCTCTCCTCCGCATGAGTTGGTGTGCTTGGGAAAGCGTAGGAACCGACCACCTCCAGCACAGTGGAAAGTCACGCAAGCACTGTGCAATCAGGAGGGGAAACCGTAACCTTGTGCCACGAGAAAAGGAGTAAGGTCTGCAGAAAGTCAGCCCCGCGTGGTATAATTTCACCCTGGGTCCAGACCGTGGCCTCCCAGGTTTCACGCACTCTCTCCTCGGCTGAGTGCACGGAGTCTGGAACACAAAAATGTTAATCAGCAAAGGAATTTCCGAGTCTTGCCACCCACACGGGCACAGCCATCGAGTCTCATCCTTCCCCCACCTGCTCGCCAGAAATAGAGCCGCTGGGTACGCTCGCTGTCCACTGGCAGGCGCCGCGGTATGCCTGACAAATGCGGGCTGCAGGCTTCGCATGGGATGTTTTTAGAGTGCTGAGATCCAGTCCACTCGTGCTGTGGCCAGAAATAAACTGTCAGATGTGCAAGGCGTCCAGGAGACACGGGCTTGGTAGCATCTCGTCGCCACCTTGGTCCGCACGGCTGCTGGGACAGGACGCACAAGGTGAACGTGCCCCGTGGCGTCCACCGGGACCACACGTGGGACTCCGTGTCCCGTGGATGCCTCCACGTGGGACCGTTCCTCCTGAGGACTCACGGCGATGTTCTCCTTTTCAAACCAGCAACAAAACCGAAACGGTGTTCTTTGTGCTGCTTGTCACTGTGGTTCTCAGAGTGTTTCCTTACCACGGTCTTTGCTCGAGTGCTAGAAGTGCAGCTGGATGGTCCTCTTGGCTCTCAGCCTCTGTCGAGGGGGCCCTCCTCAGAGCTCTGCTGGCTGCCATTCAGCCTTTGTGCCCTTGCCTGTGTTGTGCTCACACATTTGTACACCCACAGCCCCCCAGGCAAGGAGCTCTGAGCTGCCGTGGCATCTGGCTTATGGCTCGGTTGTGGCATCTTCCACACGGTGCCATACCTATCCAAACACGTGTGCCTGTACCCGCCGCCCCAAGGTGGGAGGCACAGGCTTCCCCATATACTGACAGCATACAAGACTGGGGCCATCTACAGCCTGCGGGATGTGTGAGCGCAGGGACCCCTCTGCATCGGACAGAAGGGGGTCAGCTTCAAAAACAGGTGGGTTGGGAGCAGAATCCCCCAGACGGAGAGCTGGCTTCCCGGGAGCCTTATGTAGCCCCACAGCATGGGGGCAGGTCCTGGGGTTGCACAGGTGGCGCCTTCAGGGAGGCTCATCTGCTGAGGACGCCTGGCCCCTGTCACAGGACCTTCCGGCAGCAACCTTCCCTACCCCAGCAACACAGAGAGATACGGCACAGCTAGCACCCAAAATCTACAGATCCAAGGAGCACCTGAGTGGCTCAGTGGGTGAGGGGTCTGCCTTCGGCTCAAGCCGTGATCCTGAGGTCCCGGCATCAATCCCCACAATGAGCCCCACATTGCGTCGAGGGCCGCTGCATCATATCAGGCTCCCTGCTCGGCAGGGAGTCTGCTTCTCCCTCTCCCTCTGTCCCTCCACCCCATTCATGCATATGCGCGCTCTCTCTCTCTCTCTTACATAAATAAATGAAAACTTAAAAATAAAATAAAATCTACAGATTCAAGGGCGATGCCACAGCGCTGGGGACTGCTTCTGAACCCGTGTCCCTCCAGGCTCAAGAAATTGCCAACCGGGCAGACACAGCCCAACCCCCCCATGGGAGGGACAGCACCTGCCCTAAGGACCCCCCCCAACAGCCTCCCTGGGGACATTCAGCGGCAGGAAGCTGTGAAGAATTCACTTCATGGTGCAGGTGTGGGGTTGAAATCCATTTGGGAAACTTCAAAGCCATCTTGACAACTCATAGGTTATAAAAGTAATGCAAACAAAAGAACGAAATTATCTATAATAGAACACACTGTATTTTATCATTAGTGGTGTACTTGCATTTATTGTAAAGGAAACACATGTACTTTCAATCTATTTGTTATGTATCCATCCATCCATCCATCCATTCATCTATCCATCCATCCAGCCAGCCATCATCTGTCTATGTACCTGTCCATCCATCCCTCCATCTGTCCTTGTATCCTTCCAACTATCTATCTACCTATCTGTCCATTCATCCATCCATCCATCCACCTATCATCTGTGTATGTACCTGTCCTTCCATCCATCCATCCATCCATCCATCTATCCATCCGTATGTCCTTCCAAATATGTACCTATCTATCTATCATCTATCCATCCACATACATATGTATACAGCTACATATCTATCTACCTATATACATCTCTTCTGTCCCTCTGTCTAGAAGGAAAGTCGAGCTCAATACGTGTACTACTGCTCAAAGATCCAAGGGCCCGCTGTCCCTATGTGTTCTCAGAGAAAGAACTTGCATCGTCTTGGACAACATGATCAGGTTTGGGTCTAAACTGGGTCAGAACAGGTACTGAAGTTAACAACCGACTTCTTTCATGTAACCCAGTTCTGACTCTGCCACACTCTCGGCCCTTAGAAAACGACAGTTCGACAGTAAAGTTTACAGTTGTGGGCCAGATGCTTCCTGAGCCCGGCTCATCGCTGGTGGTGGTGGAATGTCCTCTGACCCCTGGGGAAGGCTTTTGCTGTCCGTGAGTCTCAGAGGGGCCGCCGACTCTGGGCGGTCGTCCATCGTGTCCCCAGGAGAGCATGCCAGGAGATGGAGCACGTCCCCTCCTCCCAGCACCTAACACCACCTCGTCCCATCTGGGTTGGAGGCCCGGCACAGCACACGCAGTGCAGACCCAGCACAGCGTCTGCTCGAGCCCAGAAGAGCGCCGCGTCCCTGGGACGCCAAGAAAGGCTCATGAAAGGGTGCGTTTCTGTCATGGAAGTGCCTGCCGGCGCTTCGACACCGAGAACAGGGGTAACTGCATACTTCGGATTCTGCAGCCAGACAGTAATGCGGCTTTAATGCCGTGCGTGGCTGTGATTTCCTGGAATGTGCTGGTACATAACCTCCAGGGCATGAACAAGGGCCCTTAAAATAACCTGAGTTATGTCCTGCCAAAACACGACTTCCCTCAGCTGTCCTCCGCAAGGGCGTTCTTTCCGCCGCGGCTGCTGGGGGCACAGCAGGTGGCTGGGGCCGGCGGAGTGGAGACGTCCTCTGGAGCCTGAGGACCAGCAGCAGCAAAGGACCGTGGTGTCTGGGGTGGCGCAGTCTGACCAGTGTGTCCCAAAACGCCCCACGGGGCTCCTTAAGACCATCGCCCTACCTCTTGCGCACGGCGGTCGGGCCTCTGTGCCGTGTTCCCTTCCCAAAGTCCTTCCAGCGTATGAGTGTTCTGTGGCCGTGTGACAGCTGGCCACAGGCTGGGGGCCTAAAACCGCGGGCATTCATCCTCTCCCAGCTCCGAGACCAGACGTCTGAGATCCAGGCGGGGCAGGGATGCTGAGATCCAGGCAGGACAGGGCTGTGCTCCCTCCTGAGGCTCCAGGGAAGGGTCCTTTATTCCTCTTCCAGCTTCTGGGGCTCCAGGCGTCCCTGGGCTGCTGATTGTGTCCCTCTCATTCCATGTTCTGGAAGTTAGGATATGGACGTGTCTCCTGGGGAGCCCCCATTGAACCCATTATGCCTGTTTACCTTGCCATGATTCCTGCCTCAGTAGTAGAACATTTAGAAATTCTCTCTGTCTGTCTCTGTCTCTCTCTCTCTCACAGACACACAGCCAAGTGACCCCACCAGCGACCAGTACATACATCACATTTCAGTCCTGCCATACCTACCACCAGCATTGCTGGGTCACAGGCCGACACCATGTTGAACCCTTGAGAAACTGCCAGACTATTTGTTGTTCTCTCTTAACAGCAACTGGGATGGTCTCCCATGCATCTCTCCATGGCTCCCCGTCCCATCACTACACAGCTCACCCAGCAGCACGTTATCTCAGCCCATAGGCTCCCGTCCAGAGCCTTGGTACTGCCTGGACATGCAGAGCTCACTCCTGCCTCAGGACCCGCTCCCTGGTTGCTTTCTGTGGGTGGGACCCTCAGTCCCATTTTCGGGGCTAATTCCTTATAACTGCAGACCACTCTGGAGCACTCAACTGAGAGGAGCCCCCGATCCCCCGAGCTCCTCCCCGAGGAGCCCCCCGTGTCGAACAAAGTCCTTCTCGGCTTCAGGGCCACCGCATAGCCCCTCCTTCCCTAGAACAGAGCGCCCCATTTCTCCCCCCTCCGTGTGCCTTAATCAGTCCTTCATCGTGATTATGCACATCTGGAAAAGAAATACCCACGCTCACTGTCTTCTCTGCGGGGTGGGGTGCGAGGCGGGAAAACGAGAGATTTTTGTTCTCTTAATACTGGGGCTGCATTTTCCAAGTTCTCTCCACACAGAGTACCTATGTCTTTTACAACCCTTTAAAAAAATAATAAATGATCTAAATCACGAGCTTTGGCTCTCCGAAATAGAGCCTCATGTCATTAAGAAAAATGTGCCTTCCGTGCTCGGAGTCAAATGTAGGTCTTCAGCAGGAAAAACCAGCGTCTGCCGCCCTGAGTGCTGACAGACCTGTATTTATGCCGGCGGAAACAGAAGACCGCATCACATCCAAGATCCCAAGGGTTTCTGCCACACTGAAGACATTCAGGGGCAAAATGTATACCAGAGCAGAGAGTCCTGCGTCTGACGTTGGAGTTAAACGATGGAACCAGAAAACAATCGTTTCCCCCCGAAAGAGAAATCTGCGTGCTCTCTCCTAACGGGCACATTGCTGGGAAGAGTGTGAGGTTGCCTTCTCTCCGGGTCTTTCCTAACCCTATTTATAGCCTAACGTTGTCCAAAACAATTTTAACACATGTTTATTTTTAGCTCACCCGCGTGTCACTATGGGAAATTCAGGAGACAGAGAAAGTATTTCTTAAATCACTTACTACGTCTGCCACCTGCACAGAAACGATTTTCCTTGGGCGCATGACCTCCCGGCTTTCCCCAGAGGCTGTTTGGACAGGACGCTCGCTGGGTTGCTGTGTCGCTCTCCCCTCCGTCTGCACAAACGCATTTTCCCGTGGTCTGCTTGTCTTCCGTCGCAGACTGTCTTGAGTCAACAGGGCTCGCCGAACCCGCCAGCCTCCGTTCTCGGGCGTTTTGAGGCTTTCGATGTTTCCTAATGACGGGTCTGATAGCGGCGGAGGCCTGGGCTTGCTTTGGGGTTGATTCCGTAAGAGTCTGACAGAGTGACGATTCCGAGCTGCCGGACGTGGAGGTCATCCATCCGGCTCTCAGCACGTAGCACAAACTTGCTTCCGAACAGAGTCTAACGTAACCCGGCAAGGGATACAATGTGTTCATTAAATTAAAATAAAGATACTTGCATGGGAGTCAGCCATCCCCAGACGGGGTCTGCCCTAGATCTCCTCCACCCATGCAGGCGACCCAACGTCAATTTCGTGTTTGCTCCTCAATTTTTTTTTTTTTTTTGCTCCATACAACGTAATCAAATAAAAGATTTTTTTACCTCATTACTTAAAGACACTGACTTAAAGGCTGCACCAGATGACCCTGCAGAGGTCACAGAGGGAGTGTCTCTCATCTTCCAAGGCTGGAAGGGGTCTTGGTGACAGCAAGTGAGGGCTCACTGTAGATCTCTAGGCTCCATGGCCACAGTGGAGATGGGTGCTGTGTGAGCCTCCTGAGGTGACCACAACAAATGACCCCAAACCGGGGGCTTAAAAGCACAGAAATGCATCCTCCCCCAGCGCTGGAGACCAGAGACTGAGATCCAGGCAGGGAGGGGCCACCGAGATCCAGGCGGGGCAGGGATGCTGAGTTCCAGGCAGGGCAGGGCTGTGCTCCCTCCTGAAGGTCCAAAGGAGGGTCCTTCCTGCCTCTTCCAGCTTCTGGGGCTCCAGGTATCCCTGGACTTGTGACCACGTCCCTCCCATCTCCGCTTCTGTCTTCATGTGACTTCTCCTCTGTGTGTGTCTCTGTCCTCTCTGCCTCAGATCCTGCCCTTGGCCACATCTGCAAAGACCGTATTCCCAGATAAAATCTTATCCTATTCTGAGGTTGAACAATGGTTCTAAGAGCTTTTCCATGTCAGGTCACCAAACGTTCAACAGAACCTGTAAGGTGAGGGCTTTGATGATGTCAACAAGGAGGAAACTGAGGCCCAGAATGGGTGACACAGAGCTCTGGTCACCAGGTAGAAAGTCCTGACACAGCAGGATGAACTCTTCCCTTAACCAGGAAGCACTTTGTAGCAGCATGATCCGTAACAGGCACAAAGCAGAAATAGCCCAAGTGTGCACACACAGATAAACAGATAAATCTGGTCCATCCACACAGGGGAATATGACTCAGCCCTAGAAAGGAACAGCGGTCTGACACCTGCTATCCCACAGACAGACCTTGAGGAAGGACATGGTGGTCCATAAGAGAAGCAGACACACGAGGACAAGTTGCATGTCACTCCGTTTATATGAAACATACAGGACAGGCAAATCCATAGACAGGAAACAGACTCCTGGTTTCCAGGGGCTGGGGGAGGGGACAGGGAGTGACCGCTAATGGGGGTGGGGTCTTCTTTTGTGGAGATGGAAGTGTTTTGGAACCAGATAAAGGGGATGGCTGGACAACATTGTGAATGTATTAAATGCCACTGGATTTTTCACTTTGAAATAGTTAATTTTAGGTTACGTTAATTTTACCTAAATTTAAAAATTTTTGGAAGATTTTATTTATTTAGTTGAGAGAGAAAGACCAAGTGAGAGAGGGAGCGCAAGCAGGGGGCGGGGGAGAGGGAGAAACAGACTCCCCGCTGAGCAGGGAGCCCGACGCAGGGCCCCATCCAGGACCCTGGGACCATGACCTGAGCGGAAGGCAGACGCGTAACAGACCAAGCCATGCAGGTGCCCCTAAGTAAAAAAATTGTAGATAAAAATTTGACACCTGAAGAGTTCTGGGCAATGACACAGTAGTCTGAGCTAACGGCAGAAGAAGAGATTTGCCAAAGGGCTGTGAGGCGCTCGGGGAGCCACGGAAGGGACAGACCTGGCACACTGAGGCTGGCCCATTGGGAGGTGGCCTGGAGCCCCAGGAATGAGGCCAGCAGGAGTTGGGGTCCCAGCAAAGCCACCATAGCCCTGCTCCCTTCTTGACTGCCCCTTCCGTCGAGCCCCGGAGGGAAGTGTGGCAGGCCGGGGCTACTTGGCGACCTGGGCTCCTATCCCTGCCCAGGTGAGGAAGGGCCAGCAAAGCAGTGGCAGGAAGAAAAGATGCACGCAGCTTGAGGTCACAAGGATCATCGGACGACAGGGTCTGCGTCCAGGTGACTGTGGGGTCACGTGTGTGAGATGAGAGTGCTGAGGTCGCAGAGGTCACCTAGGGCCACATCCCTGTCCAGGTTACCAAGAGGTCACATCTACGAGCAGACCAGGGGTGGTGGAGTGACCGAGGTCACCCACGGATGGGAAGGTCACAGAGGTCACCTGAGGACATGATCCATGTCTGGCTCATCGTGAGGTCATGTCTGTGAGCAGACGAAGGTGATAAAGTCTTGGAGGTCACCCAGGAGATGGTGAGGTCACAGATGTCACCCAGGACCCAGCCATGCCCAGGTCACTGTGAGGGCACGTTGGTGAGCTAATGAGGGTGGTGAGGTCACAGAGGTCACCTGGGAGATGGTGAGGTCATGTCTAGGTCACTGTGAGGTCATGTCTGTGAGCAGATGAGGGTGGTGACATCACAGAGGTCACCCGGGAGATGGCGAGGTCCCAGAGGTCACCCGGGAGATGGTGAGGTCACAGAGGTCACCCGGAAATGGCGAGATCACAGAGGTCGCCCAGGATAAGGCCTACGCCCAGATCACTGCGAGGTGATGTCTGTAAGCAGACCAGGGGTGGTGAGGTCACAGAGGTCCCCCTGGCCTGTAGATCATCTCTGCGCTGATGGTCCCAGCTGTGTGAGGACGTCCAATGGTCTGTCAGCCGAACAGTGCACACAAGGAAGGAGCTGGCCCCCGTGTGGATGTGTGTGGACGTGGGACTCTGGAGAGCTCACACGTGTGGACGCAACTTTCACGGGCAAAAGGTCTTCCTTCCGGAAACACCGGAAACACCAGAAAGGAAACACCAGAAAGCCAGGTGTCCCTGTCCCGGAGCTCGCCCGTGCTCTTGCTTTCCTCCTCAGACGCCACCAGCTTGTCGAGCATGGAGTAAACGGGCTTCGCGCCGGCGCCCACGGTGTGAAGAAAAGACGGCCGCGGGAAAACGCATCTCATCCAACGAGGAATGAGGATGGTGACGATCACCGTCACTAACGACGCCCAAACAGACGGAGTCCGGGGGAGGCAACACGGACACCGCGGCTCTCTGTGCTCACCAGACGCTTACACGAGCCCGGCAGCCCGGACCCCGGCTCGGCCCATGCCAGGCCCCTATCTCGTCATTTTCTGCTTCTGTGTCACGCCTCGACACGCTGTGTCACGCCCCAGCCCCCGAGTCCTGCCCGGGCCTCCCCGAGGCATCGTCTCCCCAGGGGACCCAGATTTCCAACATGCGGCAGGATTTATGGACAACGAGGTGCTTCTGACTCTTCCCTCACCCCTGAAGGATTAATCTCCCCCCTTCCCTAGGTCCTCATCAGGAAACGCATCTCTGGGACGATCCGGAAGCTTCCCCTTATTTTTTGCAATGGGACCCGCTTCTCTCCACGATCTGTATCTGTCGGTAGAGACTGGCCTCGGCCGCCGCCTTCGCCCCGCACAGCTGTTCCATTTTACATGCTCTCACGGACATTAATTCTTCATTTGTGGCCACCCCTTATTTATTTATTTATTACTTACTTTTGCGACGGAGCTGCTATCGGTAAGGTAATAAGAGAACGCAAGGTCTCCACAGTGCGACGAGCCTTCCCGCGCTGTATAGAATATTGAACAGACTTCATTATTCCTTTCAATACCGGAGTGCATTCTGCCATTTGATTACCTGAACCAGAATCATTTCCATACGCCATCCATCACCCTGACCAGTGCAAAGTGCTGAATATTCAGATTAAATTGGAACTTTTTCCCTACGAATAAGGAATTTGATTCTATTCTATAATATACACTGTCTCCAGGGACAGGAAATTGAGTTGAAGGTTGCTGAAGGCAAGTAAGGAAATTTTATTATCCAAATACAAAATTCTTTTCCTTATCATCAAACCCCGAAACACAGCCGTGGGGAACCGAGGGGTCAGGAGAGAATTCGATCAGAGATGAAAATGGAAAAGGGGCATTTTTCGACTTAACTTCTATTTCTCCAAACAAGCGCTGGCAACCGGCGTACGGGACAAAGAGGTATTTGCCCAGGTCTCTGGTTTTCCGCTGATGAATCAGGATGCAGTCTTGGTGAGTTAAAGACAAGGCAAAGCATCTCCAGGAGGCCTTGTGCTGAGAGACCAGAGGATAGCTCCCCTCAGGGAGCTCACAGGTCCCTTGTGGACCCTGGGGACCCGGATAACACAGCAGGACAATCCTGAGCCACTTGGGGTTTGCAGGAGCTCCTCGCCGTGCCTGTCGCAATTAGCATCTTAAACATTTGAGCCTTAAGGAGGGGATGCGGCCAGTCTGTGTCTCCACTTCTGCTCCAACACAAATATTCATTCACTGGGCCATGGAAAAAATACTTTTCCAGTCGTGGAAAAGTAGAAATTTACAGACCATAGATCTACCACCACTACTGTGAAAAAACATGGTGTCTCCTGAGACTAGATACCAGGCACCCTGGCCTTCTTCAGGAGAAAGATTCATGTGCTTTGACTTTCCCCCAATGTTGAAAATACACAAAACAGACTGTACTCATCACACAGAGTTCCTCAGAGCCTCCTCGAGGGCTGCTTCTACTAGCTGGATGAAAGCAGATTCCCAGTCTTATTATTTCAGTTGAATCTTCCCATTTTAACAAGTACCCAGGCTGTTACTTCCTGGGGCATCTGTAACAAATTCCCATAAACCAGGCACAAAAAACCAGAGGAATGCATCCTCCCCCAGCTCTGGAGATGGGAGTCTGAGATCCAGGCGGGACAGGGCCACTGAGATCCAGGCGGGGCAGGGCTGTGTTCCCTCCTAAGTCTCCAGAGAAGGGTCCTTCCTGCATCTTCCAGCTTCTGTGGCTCCAGGCATCTCTGGGCTTGTGGTCACGTCCCTCCCATCTCTGCTTCCATCCTCACGTGGCTTCTCCTCTGTGTCTGTGTCTCCTCTTCTGTCTCTTACAAGGACACCTGTCATTGAATTTAGGACCACCCTGATCCAGGACGAGCTCATTCAGATCTTTCCTTTCATCTCATCTGCAAAACCTACTTCCAATCAAGGTTCCCTTCCCAGGGCTGGAGGTCAGGATGTGGACATAACTTTGGGGTTAGCTACTGAACATTCGTCCACACCTAGAATGGAGGGAAGAGTTCTCTACATAAGAACAGGGTTTCACTTTTCAGAGGCGTTTGACCACGTCCGCCTGGTTTTCACTTACATGATCTTGATGCAAATCCCCCACCTGCCCACGTCCCCAAACAGCTGGTGGCTTCATCCTTCAGACAAGGCCGATTAATCAGACTCACACACCCAGACCGTTGTAAAAATTATAAGAGGAATGATGAGCAGACCATCGAGTGCTGTCAGCCATGAGAGTTGCCCAGAAACCTGAAATCTTTGCAGAGTCGTGGCGAACGCCGAAGCAGAGAACGGTCCTTGAGCACTGCTACTGCGATGGGAGACGGTGTGCAGCCCGAGGAGGGCCCTCTCCCAGACCACACGCCGTTCCTCAAGGAGGCCTTATCCCTCTTCCTTCCAACACCCTTTTCTGGTTCCATCACGTCTCGCCTTGCCACTCCTCACCCAGGTTTCTCTCCTGACCTCCTCTCTTTTATTCTCTACCTATGTGCTTCCTTTAAAAAAAAAATTGGGGTGAAATTCACATAACATAAAAATAACTACTTAAAAAAAACATTTTGTTTATTTGACAGAAAGAGAGAGAACAAGCACGGGGAGGCGGAGTGGGAGTAGCAAGACCCTTGTTGAGCAGGGAGCCCGACATGGAGTTCGATCCCAGGACCCTGGGATCATGACCTGGGCTGAAGGCGAACACTCAACCCACTGAGCCACCCAGGTGTCCCTAGAAATCACTACTTTTTTTTTTTTTAAGGATTTTATTTATTTATTTGACAGAGATCACAAGTAGGCAGAGAGGCAGGCAGAGAGAGAGAGGAGGAAGCAGGCTCCCTGGTGAGCAGAAAGCCTGACGTGGGGCTCGATCCCAGGACCCTGGGATCATGACCTGAGCTGAAGGCAGAGGCTTTAACCCGCTGAGCCACCCAGGCACCCCAGAAATCACTACTTTAAACTGTACTCCCAAAGGTGCACAGTTGCCACCTGCATCTGGTTCTAGCACATTCTCCTTCCCTCTAAAGGAGACCACGTCCCCATGAGCAGGCCCTGTGCAGCCCCCTCCCCGGCTTCTGGACACCACTAATCTCCTTCCCGTTTCCATGGATTTCTGTATTCTGCACATTCCATAAGAGGAATCACGCACCCTGTGCCCAGACATCAGGCTCCCTTGCCAGACTTTAAACAGGGTGTATAAACAAGGTTGAAGATCGGAAGCAGACCAGGAAAACGATGTCTCAGCAGAGAATCCTAATAATGAGACAGAAATCATTAAAAGGAAGCAAATTGACACAAAGCCTTCTCTCTGCTTTTGAATTTTCTGCTGCTGTTTAGACAGTCAACATTCACCAGTGATACGGATTGCTAATGTCACATGCCAAGACCTCTGTCAAACCCATCCTTTCCCCCCAATTATGGGCTGAACTGTGTCCCGTCCTCCACAAATACAT
Organism: Lutra lutra; assembly: GCF_902655055.1. Classification (NCBI taxonomy): domain Eukaryota; kingdom Metazoa; phylum Chordata; class Mammalia; order Carnivora; family Mustelidae; genus Lutra; species Lutra lutra. The sequence continues at coordinate 99,514,011 of NC_062296.1, forward strand.
GTTAAAAACCCTCATCTCCAGGACCCCAGAACAGGACTCTATTCAGAGATGGAGTCCTTAAAAGGGTGATGAAGGTAAAATGAAGTCATTGGGACGGACCCCAATGCAGTATGACTCGAGTCTTTATAAGGAGAGATGAGGACACAGAGACACAGAGGGACGACTGCGTGAGGACACGGGGAGAACACAGCATCTACACGCCAAGGACAGAGGCCAAAGGAGGAAGCGGCCTTGGTACCACCTGGATCTCAGACCTCCAGCCTCAGCCCTGCCTGGATCTCAGACCTCCAGCCTCAGCCCTGCATGGATCTCAGACCTCCAGCCTCAGCCCCGCGTGGATGTCACACTCCCATCCAGAGAATCCATGTCCACTGGTCAAGTCACCTAGTTTGGGCTGTGTTGTCACAGCAGCCTTGGCAAAGGAACACTGATGATAAAAGGGACTTCACAGATGTTAATGAATGAAGTGGGTCTTGAGATGGAGATCATCTTGGATAGCTGTGTGACCTCAGTGTCATCCCAAGGGCCTTTACACAAGGGAGGCAGAGGGAGATGTGAAGACAGAAGAGGAGAAGTCCATGTGACATGAAAGCAGAGGTGGGAAGGATGAGCTTTGAAAGTGGAGCAAGGGTCCTGACCCAAGGTGGATACTGGCAGCTGGAAAAGATGAGGCACAGGACCCTTCGTAGTGTCCAGGAGGAACCAGTCTATGGAACCTTGACTTCAGCCCAATGAGACTGATCTCGGCCTTGTACCCTCCAGAATGTGGGAGAACACATCAGTGTTCTTCCAAGCCTCCGACTTTGTGGCCCCTTGTTACAAAAGAGCGAGATGACTGACACACACCATATGAAGCCCCGGTAGCCTGCCGACTGTGTCTGGGTTCCTACACCTGTAACTCGTCTTCCTCTTTGCTGCCAGAGCTAAGCATCTCAGATGCCTCAGATGTGTTTGATCCTTTCAATCGCCAGCTCGATTCCATGGCTCCAATTGTCTGTGTCCGTCAGCTGCTCGTGTGTAACAGCCACCCCCAAACTCTTCGGTTAGAGTATCTATACCACGTCAGGAAGTAGGCCGATCCCGGCTGGCCCTTCTCCCTAAACTCGGTCACAGGGACCAGGGCTCTTTCTGGGGGCCCGTCTGCACACCTTCACTCTTTCAGGGGTTTTCACAAAGGGGACGAAAACTGCCTCAGGTCTCCCCCTGCCCCAAGTCAGTATTGTAATGCACACACTTCTGATTGGGTGAAAGCCCGATGCCTTTTTCAAACCTGCAGTTTTGGGGGCTGTCGGTATCCTCTCTAAAACTCTGATTGCAAGCTGGCCCATGCTTTCCAAACTGCTACCTTCCGTGCGGTCCTTGATGAAATTCAGAGAGAAAGAAGCAGCCTGCAGCTGTGTTTTCCCATCCTTTCCCAGGGCAACGGGGTGGGGGGGTTGGGGGACCACGCACCCTTCCCACCTGCCTGGTTATGGCAAGCCACATTGTAGCAACTGTTTCGCCACAAGGTAACGAGGATCTCTGTTTGTCCAGCCTCCTGAATCAATTTTTTTGTGCATGAGGAAGACTGAAGTGTTTGCCTGGTGCAGAAGCCCCTCCCAAGCCCTTTCTAGCTCCTTTTCTTGTGTGTTCCTTCCGTACGTTCTGCTTTTCAGGATCAAGTGTCCTGAACACGTCCACTTACGTGTGGTGAGTGGTGAGTGCCACCTCTGTGAGGCTGACAGTCCCTCCCTCAGCCATAGCTCCTCTGTCATTTTCTTTCTCTCCTCGCACTTCCGCATTCTGCGGTGTAATTGTGCATTGAATCATCTAATTGTATAAATCCCCACTCCCGCCCCGTTAGATGAGGAAATCTTTGAGATGGTGAATCGTCCTTTATTCCTCTCTGTCCTCGGGCTCGTAGCACACACTCGGAGGACCCAGCAGGCCACAGCTTAATTATGCCGCATTCTAGCATAATAAATACATCGTAAATAAATTAAAAGAGAAAGCACTGATGGAGCCAGGCGAGTTGATAGCAAGAAGGGAAACTTCCCAAGCATCCCAGCACTAGCCGCACAGAAACACATTGTTCAGCGGAACTCTCATTGGCAGGACAGGGCAGACACACAGCCTCCCCGTCTGGGAGGTCCTGAGCCCATGTCACTGCTTAAAACTGGGATCTTGAATCAGGAAAATACAAGGACGTCTGAAAAAAAAAAAGTATACTTGCATAAACTCAGTAAAACTCTTTCCTTTGGAGAAAAGGGCAAATCTGAACATATGATTTTTTTTTTAAAGCATTTACAATTTTTCCATTCTCTTTAGTTTCATAGGGTCACTATCCATTTGTTTTTTGTTGTTTTGACCAACATTTTTATTTTTCTTTGAAAGCTTATTAAGATGGTTGCTAACACAATAAATTTTCTTTCTTGATTACCAGGACCATAAGGCATTTAAACACCACTGCTAAGGTTGGAATCTTAATGGATGTTTTCTCTACTCTTTTGTCCTGGTGTCAGTGACAACATAGCGCCCAGGGAATGACCACAATACCGTCTTTGCTGAAAAAAACCCTTCCACGGTCTTTCACCCACGTTCTGTCCCTGGAAACGTGTCGTGGAAAACCACTCGTGGAAAACCACTCCGCTTTCAATCAAGGGCAGGCAGTGGCACTGGGTGGTGGGCTGAGTCTTGGAGGGAAGGGGGAGCAGAGTGACTGCGTCCCAAGAAAGAACCAATCCCTTGACAATAAAGCCAACCGAAACATCCCAGTCGTGGAATGCCCCCTGTTCACTCAGCCACCCCACTGCTACAGAGCGCTCACGGAACGCAGGAAAAGACCCAGTTCCTCCTGTTCAAAATTGTAGGAAAGGATGTGCCCTTGAGCAGCAGGCGAAAACCACATACTGGAAAGCAAGCCAGTCAGCAGCAAAGGGAAGAACTAAAACAGGAAGGGAAGAGACAGACAGACCGACTTCATAAATACCATCTAGACTCAGCCTTTCCTGGCAGACCTGACACAGGGAAGGTGGTTAAGCTCCTGATTAGGTTCTTTGAAGGACATCCCTTGAGACCAAACACAGAGACATTTATGGGTATTCTGGGTTCCTTTTTGTTTCTTTGTTTGTTTTTGAAGATTCACTTATTTTAGGGAGGGAGGGCACAAGTGGAAGAGCAGAGAGAGACGGAGAACCTCAAGCGGACGCCTCACTGAGCACCAGCCCGACTCAGGGCTCTATCTTGTGACCCTGATGTCGTGACCTGAGCGGAAATCGAGAGTTTACCACTCCACAAAATGACCACCCAGGCACCCAGGAGTTTGTCCTCATGATAGAAATGGAGATTTTTAAAAAGAATAAAGAGCATCTTGTTTTGGATGAATGTCCTTGGCAGATATAAACTCGATCACTCTGACTTCCAGGGAGGGTCTGTCTGCAGCCCCGGGTCTGCCAGGGACCCATGAGATCTGATGTCACAGGCACTGTATTTAGGACTTCTTCCGTCCCCAAGTGGGATGGGGGGTTGCTATCAACCACCTCCAGCTCTGCAGACAGACTCGTTATTTTGTTGTTCTGTCATGCGGTATGGGGAAAGCCTGCCTTTCCGATCAGCCAGTCTCTGACGGAGCTGAAGTGGAGGGTGTGCAGATCCACTCTGAGGGTCTGGGTGGGCTGCGTCCCACAGAGGAAACTGGGCTCAGGCGGGCAAAGGAAGGGGCCGCCCTCCCCTCCAACTGCCCCAGCGCCGCCTTCTACAAGCTCCCAGGATAATGCAGCAGGGAAGCCGACTCAGCTTCTCCTTGGCCCCCAACCGACGTGCAGTTCTCCAGAATCTTCCTGTCCACTACCACCCTCCCCAGCCCATCCTTCTGTCCTGGCGGGGGGGGGGGGGGGGGGGGGTGGGTCCTCCTGCCACCCCACTGGAAGTCAGGCAGACCCCGGGAAGCCCCCTTCGTTTCACCGGCCTGAGACCGTGCTCCTGTTTCAGGGTGAGCTGGGCTCAGGGCTGGCTCCGCGGCGCCCCACGGTCGCACAGGGCTTCTTTGTCCTGGCAGGACAGCATCTTTGCGGGGCCGGCGCACACTGAAGGTGCATTGTGTTCTGTGCTGGACCTTCTGTCTGTCCGCTTGGCAGCCGCACAGCTCGGGCCTCAGCATGGGCCCCGAGACGCATAAAGCCGTCTTGTGCTTGGGCTCAAAACCCCCTTTCCTCGGCGAAACCGCAGCGGTGAAGGGACGGAAGGGGCAGTGAGCGGCCGCTGGTGCAAAGACCGGGTGAAAGGCCCATCTGTTCCCGCACGAGATGCCTGCGTGCGACAGCCCGGAGCGCGGTCCGCGTGCTCGCTTCCTTCTCTGCAGAAGCGGCCCCGACCCACCCGCACTGGTGCGCGGTCAGCGGGACAAGGTCCAGGGTCCCTGCGTCCCTGCGCTGTCCAGAGCGAGGAACGCGGTCCGGAGGCCCACACCGAGCCGCCCAGGCAGCACGCAAAGTGACCCGCGCTGTCGGCGCCACAGAGTCACCGCGCGCAGTCGGGGCCGCGCACAAGGTGACACCGCCCTCTCGGGGCCGCAGAGTCACCATGCACTCTAGGGGCCGCGCACAAGGTGACACCACGCTCTCGGGCCGCGCACAAGGTGACACGCGCTCTCGCGGAGTCCCGCTGCCGTTCCGCCGCGTGGACCGGCTGGCACCGGCGTCGTGATCGCACCATGGACGAGCAGCCCACGTGCGGACTTTGCTGTTACGAGATCCCGTGCGGGAGGAGAACACGTCTTAGAAAAGACCCAACGGACGCCCGCAGCCCCCCAGCCCCCATGGGACCCCGCAGCCCCCCAGCCCCCATGGGACCCCGCAGCCCCCCACCCCCCTTGGGACGCCCCAGTCTCCCACCTCCCCTTGGGACCCCGCAGCCCCCATGGGACCCCCGTAGTCCCCCAGCCCCCATGGGACCCCCCAGTCTCCCACCTCCCCTTGGGACCCCGCAGCCCCCATGGGACCCCCGTAGTCCCCCAGCCCCCATGGGACCCCCCAGTCTCCCACCTCCCCTTGGGACCCCGCAGCCCCCTTGGGACCCCCGTAGTCCCCCAGCCCCCATGGGACCCCCCAGTCTCCCACCTCCCCTTGGGACCCCGCAGCCCCCATGGGACCCCCGTAGTCCCCCAGCCCCCATGGGACCCCGCAGCCGCAGACACAGAGCGCGCGCCCCGTGCGTGGCCCAGCGTCGCTCTCGGGACGCGGACAACGGGACCCGGGCCAGGGGCAGTGCAGGGGGGGCGGGGGGGCGACGACCCTCCCTCCAGTACGACACAGGGGTCGCGACGGCCCGCGCGGCGCTCTCCCGCCGAAGACCGGTGGGGAGCAAGGTGCACGCGGCCCGCGCACGGAGCCCGCCCGGTCAACGACGTCCACGGCCACGCGGCCCGCGCCCATCCCAAGTTGCGCTGTGCCAGTGACAACGGCCCGCTAGACCCATGCTCGCTCCCGACCCCCGCCGCGCGCACACTCGTCCGTGCTCCGCGGGGCACGCGCTGCGCACGCCCGCCACCCATCCACCGCCCAGCCTCCGGCTCGCTCGCTCCCGCTGGGCACGCACTGCGCATGCCCGTCCCCTTCCCCCTTCCGCGCACGGCGCCAGCGCAACGGCGCGCTCTCGGCGGCACGCACTGCGCATGCTCCCGCCACCGCGGCCGTCAGGTCGGCGCACCCCACAGAGCCAGAGCAGGAAGATCTCGGGGTGGGGGGGGCCGCCACCCCGTGCCGCGCTCCCCGAAACGCCCCCTCCTTCGTTGCACCAAAGCCTCCGCCCCCCTCACGCCGCGGCGTCCGGTGCCGGGGAGGCGTGCGCGGCAGCGGGCGGCGCCCGTGGCCGCCGTGATGACGTCACGCGTCGCGGTGACGCACGACGTCGGCGACCGTGTTTGGGAAGGCGGCCGGCGCGCCCGTTTTGAAGCTGCCCAGAGCGGCGCGGGCCCCGCGGCGCCGCTGCCCGTCCGCCTCCGCCGGGCCCCGGGCTCCGCGCAGCCGCCGGGACGCCGGCGCCGCCCGCAGTGAGGACCCCGCCCGCGTCCGCGCCCCTCGCGCGTCACCCGTCGCCCCTTGTCCTTCGCCCCTCGCCGGGCTGGGCCGGGCCGCCGCCTGCTCCGGGGACCCCGGGACCCCGGGCTACGGGCTCCAGGCCCGCGACCCCACGGGAACCGGGGCTCCAGGCCCGAGTCGCGAACCCAGCCTCCCCGGGACCCCAGGACCCCGGTCTCCAGGCCCGGACCCCCGCCTCCTAGAGACCCCAGACCCCAGGTTTGCGATCCCCGCCTCCCTGAGAGCCTGGGACCCCGGGACCCCGGGCTCTAGAGCGCCCCCCACCCTGGACCGCAGGACTCGGGGCTCCAGGCCGCAGGCCCGCGACCTCCCGAAACCTGGACTCCAGGCCCGCGACTCCGCCCGCCCCAGCCCCCCGAAGATCTGGGCTGCGAACCCCGCCTCCCCGGGACCCTAGCACCCCGGGCTGCGGACCTGCCGCCTCCCCGGAACCCCGCCTCCTGGACACCTCGGGCCCGTGACCCCGCGGGCGGCCCTCATCGGCTCCGCGGACGTCCGCTCGGGCCACACGTGGGCCGGGCGTCAGGCCGGCGTCCGGGGCGGAGGGGCTCCTCGGGGCGGAGGGCTCCTCAGGGCGGAGGGCCCCCGCCGTGGAGATGCCGCCCGGCAAAGTCCTGCAGCCGGTCCTCAAGATGAAGGTGGACGAGCTGTTCCTGCGCTGGCTCAGCGAGGCCGGCACGCAGGCCATGCTCCGGGACTGCCTGCGGAGGGTCCAGATGCCCTCGAGGACCGAGGCGGGCGCTGCGGACGCCGGGCCGCCCGGGCCCCCGCCGGCCGCCGCAGCCCCCGCCTGCAAGCCCGCGCTCTTCGACAGCCTGGGGGCGTCCAGCCCGGCCCCCGCGTCCGCCGCGCTGCCGCTGGGAGCCGCCGCGAGTCCCCGGACCGGGCCTCCCGGGCGAGCGACTCGTCGATCCGCAGGGACGCGAGTAGTAAGTTCCCCGTCTCGTCGCAACCTCGGCCGCGTTCCCACCCGGGGCTCGCCGCTGCGGGAGCGCCCCACGTGCAGACAGTCGCGTTGGCGCGGTTGCCCCCCGAACGGGGCCGTGTGTGCTGGAGCATTTTGTCGCTGCTAGAGCGCCGGGCCGGTGGTCCCGGCGGGATCGCGGAGTTCCGGGCAGTCTGCTGGCGCTCTGGCTTTCGGTGCCCGCTTCTCCGCAGTCCTTCCCGGCCCAAGTAAGGAGCCGAGGTCTTACCCCACTTGTCTGGTTTTCTCCTTACGTGGTCTACGGCAGTCCCAGTCACGTGGTCGGCGCCGGAAAAACGAGGTTGGCACCCACCACGAGGCGCTGCGTGCCTTCAAAGTCACCAGGCGTTGGCTCACTGTGATGGGAACTATGGCACGGTGCGTCCCGCATTCCTGGGCGAACCCCGGCGCTGGCAGCGTTGGCCTTCGGCGGAACGTGGTTGTCCCGTGGCGCGTGTTTCCGCTGCAGCTCCCGCCCCGTCAACGACCCCTGTGGTGGTATCACTTACCTGACAGCTTCCCACCCCCGTGGACCAGCTGCCACGGGCAGATGGCCGGCTGCCGCTCTGAGGGCCAGCTCGCTTGGCTCTGCTCCTTGACCCGTGGTTTTCTGGCCCGTTGCAGCGGTCCCAACGACATGCCCCAGAAAGCGAGCCTCCACGGAGAGTGGGAAGTAGGCCCAGTGGTCACGCGGGAGAGCACCTGGCCCAGCCCCTGTAGGGAACCCCACAGGACGGCTTGTGTGCCCCTGCAGGGCCCGCGGCCCAGCCCTGGGCTCTGGCTCCCTCCCTTTCCCACTGCCGCAGAATCCGTGCTGGGGGAGTATGGCCGGAATCTCCCATGTCCCCGAGGCTGCTGGGTCTGTGAGGGGCAGCGCGCGGACCGGTGACTTCTGTGGGACGGTGGTTGCCCTCCCCGCGATGGCGTCTGTTCTCCCCGGGACTGCCGAGGTCTCACGCAGTGAGCAGCCGCCTTGATGGCGTACAGGTGTCGGCACTGAGGTCCAGCCTTCGCGCAGGTGAATTCTTGCATCTTGTGACCCCGTGACCTTGCGTGAAACCTTTTGGGACGGCAGAGGTTGGCAGGTCAGCACTGCTCGACGAGGGCGACTGGGATGCCTTGAAAAGGACGTATTTCTGGAAAGCGGGCCCGTGGCATGCCCGCGTCAGAATGAAGTTCCTCCGTGTCCACAGCACAGACAGGTTGTTGCTCCCAAGTGGGAGGGAGATTGTGCAGGAAGGGAGTCTGCGACTTGGGGAACGCACTGACTTTAGCGGGGAGAAGGCAGGGGGGCCAGGAAGGGAGGTTTGCCGTGGACATCAGCTGTCCAGTCTCGTGCGCTGGCCGCAGCGGTCTGACCGCAGAAGGCTGGCTGAGGAGCCGGGTCGGTGTGTGCCTGTGGGATTGGGCAGGACGCAGTGCTCCGAGTCGGGGACGCTGTGCCTGCTGGAGGTCTGACCGCAGAAGGTTGGCTGCTGGAGGTGTGCACGGTGAGGCTGGAGTGTGATCACGATTCTCACAGTCGTGGGGCAGCCGGGAGGCCCCATCGGTGAAGCCTCCAGCTGCTGGTTTCAGCTCAGGTCACCGTCTTGGTGTTGGGACAGCCAGCCCCACCTTGGGCTCTGCGCTCGGTGTGGACTCTGCCTGCGATGTTCGGCCCCTCTGTCCACCCCTTCTCTTCCCTTGGGGCCTGGCATCTTTTCTCAGTCCACATTCGTGGAAGGGCTGCCGCGAGCCGCTCCTTTTCACCCCTGCCGCGTGTGATTTCCAGCTAAGGGAATGAGGAGACACAGGGACTCCACACACACCAGGGGTCCGGTTGCCGAGTTACATGCCCTGCCCCAGGGGTGATCTGCACACACGCATGACATGAAGCTTGTGGCAAACGTGTTACACGCAACAGGCCCTTGGAACATCGCCTTTCATCTCTGTGAGGGAAGGCTGAGGGCTGGACCGCAGGGCCTCCGTGGCGCTGTTGCCCATAATCCCAACCACAGAAAACCCTAAAAGTGCTTCTAAGGAAGTTCTCCAAGGGAACCAGATTTAGTGGACATGCCCTGTCCCTCACGGATTGCGACCCCAGTGATGACGCCTGGGGAAGGAGGGTCCTAGGCGGCCCGTGGACCAGACTTTCAAATGCAGAGCATGGCCTCCGAAGCCACCTTCCTACCTCCCCCCACAGTGGTCAGTATCCCAGTAACCTCGTCCAGCGGCTAGTTCAGACTCTCTCCTGGGCCTCCTTTCTACCCTCCCTGGCTGTGGTCAGTATCCCAGTAACCTCATCCAGCGACTAGTTTAGACTCTCCTGGGCCCCCTTCCTACCCTCCCCGGCAGTGATCAGTATCCCAGTAACCTCGTCCAGCGACTAGTTCAGACTCTCCTGGGCCCCCTTCCTACCCTCCCCGGCGGTGGTCAGTATCCCAGTAACCTCGTCCAGCGGCTAGTTCAGACTCTCTCCTGGGCCCCCTTCCTACCCTCCCCCGCAATGGTCAGTATTCCATTAACCTCATCCAGCGACTAGTTCAGACTCTCCTGGGCCCCCTTCCTACCCTCCCCGGCCGTGGTCAGTATCCCAGTAACCTCGTCCAGTGGCTAGTTCAGACTCTCCAGGGTCCCATTCCTGCCCTCCCCCGCAGTGGTCAGTATCCCAGTAACCTCATCCAGCGGCTAGTTCAGACTCTCCAGGGTCCCATTCCTACCCTCCCCAGCTGTGGTCAGTATCCCAGTAACCTTGTCCCCCGACTAGTTCAGACTCTCCAGGGTCCCATTCCTACCCTCCCCAGCTGTGGTCAGTATCCCAGTAACCTCGTTCCCCGACTAGTTCAGACTCTCCTGGGCCCCCTTCCTACCCTCCCCGGCGGTGGTCAGTATCCCAGTAACCTCGTCCAGTCGCTAGTTCAGACTCTCCAGGGTCCCATTCCTGCCCTCCCCAGCTGTGGTCAGTATCCCAGTAACCTCGTCCCCCGACTAGTTCAGACTCTCCTGGGCCCCCTTCCTACCCTCCCCGGCAGTGATCAGTATCCCAGTAACCTCGTCCAGCGACTAGTTCAGACTCTCCTGGGCCCCCTTCCTACCCTCCCCGGCGGTGGTCAGTATCCCAGTAACCTCGTCCAGCGGCTAGTTCAGACTCTCTCCTGGGCCCCCTTCCTACCCTCCCCCGCAATGGTCAGTATTCCATTAACCTCATCCAGCGACTAGTTCAGACTCTCCTGGGCCCCCTTCCTACCCTCCCCGGCCGTGGTCAGTATCCCAGTAACCTCGTCCAGTGGCTAGTTCAGACTCTCCAGGGTCCCATTCCTGCCCTCCCCCGCAGTGGTCAGTATCCCAGTAACCTCATCCAGCGGCTAGTTCAGACTCTCCAGGGTCCCATTCCTACCCTCCCCAGCTGTGGTCAGTATCCCAGTAACCTTGTCCCCCGACTAGTTCAGACTCTCCAGGGTCCCATTCCTACCCTCCCCAGCTGTGGTCAGTATCCCAGTAACCTCGTTCCCCGACTAGTTCAGACTCTCCTGGGCCCCCTTCCTACCCTCCCCGGCGGTGGTCAGTATCCCAGTAACCTCGTCCAGTCGCTAGTTCAGACTCTCCTGGGCCCCCTTCCTACCCTCCCCGGTAGTGATCAGTATCCCAGTAACCTCGTCCAGCGACTAGTTCAGACTCTCCTGGGCCCCCTTCCTACCCTCCCCGGCAGTGATCAGTATCCCAGTAACCTCGTCCCCCGACTAGTTCAGACTCTCCAGGGTCCCATTCCTGCCCTCCCCCGCAGTGGTCAGTATCCCAGTAACCTCATCCAGCGGCTAGTTCAGACTCTCCAGGGTCCCATTCCTACCCTCCCCAGCTGTGGTCAGTATCCCAGTAACCTTGTCCCCCGACTAGTTCAGACTCTCCAGGGTCCCATTCCTACCCTCCCCAGCTGTGGTCAGTATCCCAGTAACCTCGTTCCCCGACTAGTTCAGACTCTCTCCTGGGCCCCCTTCCTATCCTCCCCGGCAGTGGTCAGTATCCCAGTAACCTCGTCCCCCGACTAGTTCAGACTCTCCAGGGTCCCATTCCTGCCCTCCCCCGCAGTGGTCAGTATCCCAGTAACCTCATCCAGCGGCTAGTTCAGACTCTCCAGGGTCCCATTCCTACCCTCCCCAGCTGTGGTCAGTATCCCAGTAACCTTGTCCCCCGACTAGTTCAGACTCTCCAGGGTCCCATTCCTACCCTCCCCAGCTGTGGTCAGTATCCCAGTAACCTCGTTCCCTGACTAGTTCAGACTCTCTCCTGGGCCCCCTTCCTATCCTCCCCGGCAGTGGTCAGTATCCCAGTAACCTCGTTCCCCGACTAGTTCAGACTCTCCTGGGCCCCCTTCCTACCCTCCCCGGCGGTGGTCAGTATCCCAGTAACCTCGTCCAGTCGCTAGTTCAGACTCTCCAGGGTCCCATTCCTACCCTCCCCCGCAATGGTCAGTATCCCAGTAACCTCGTCCAGCGACTAGTTCAGACTCTCTCCTGGGCCCCCTTCCTACCCTCCCCGGCCGTGGTCAGTATCCCAGTAACCTTGTCCAGTGGCTAGTTCAGACTCTCCAGGGTCCCCTTCCTCCTCCTTCCCTCACAGTGGTCCATACCCCTGTAACCTTCTGCCACGTTGACCAACCCTCGCAGCGCCTCTGAGAGGAAGGCGATTTGCTGTGTCTGTAGATTAGAACATAACAACACCAGTGATCTCTTAGTGGCCACCATGTGTCGGAGCACCTTCTGCTCCTCGCTGCGAGAGGAGCTGCGTGTTAACCCTGGGGACTTCACACAGCTCTGCCAGTGCTGTAGGTGATGGGATGCTCTCACCTACTGTAAGCACCGGGGAATACAACGCTGGCTGTAAAGTGTGATGTTCGTAAAATGCTAAGGGCACTTCTGGTCAAACAGAGGCTCCCCCCCCCGCCCAGCTTCTCTTTGGCCACTGTGGTGCGTGTCTTCAGATGTTTTCCCTGTTTTTGCAGTTAGGTTATCTTTTTATTATTGAGTTGTAAAAAGTCTTTATATATAATCTGTGTGCATGTGCTTTGAAGGTAGATGTTTCACAAGAGGTAGGGGTGCGGGGGGGCTCCATGAAGATGTAAGGGTGTACAGGGGCTCCGTCATGAGGAGGTAGGGGTGCACAGAGCTACGTCACGAGGTAGGGGCGCTCAGGGCTACATCACGAGGATGTGATGCTCCAGGCTGTGCAGGTGCGCTCGCTCCGGGCTGTGTGGGTGCTCTCGCCGCAGGCTGTACAGGTGCACTCACTGTGGCCTGTGCGGGTGTGCCCGCTGCAGGCTCTATGGGTGTGCCCGCTGCGGCCTCTATGGGTGTGCTCGCTGCGGCCTCTATGGGTGTGCTCGCTCCGGGCTGTGTGGGTGCTCTCGCCGCAGCCTGCGCAGGTGCACTCACTGTGGCCTGTGCGGGTGTGCCCGCTGCAGGCTCTATGGGTGTGCCCGCTGCGGCCTCTATGGGTGTGCCCGCTGCGGCCTCTATGGGTGTGCTCGCTGTGGGCTGTGTGGATGTCTTCCCTCGGGGCTGTGCGGGCATCCGCTCTCTGGGCTGTGCATGTGTCCTTGCTCGGCTGTTCTGGTGCCCTTACTACCGAGAACAAAACTTCACGCTCCGATGACGGGCACATCTACAAGTCTTTTCTTGGGGTGGTGGATGGGGATGGATCCCTTTTTGCCCACTGTCTTCATGGCCCTGTCTGAGTCGTGTGAGTGCTGGGTTCACGTTGGGGTGATGTCTGGCCAATGAGGTTCTGCTCTGCTTTGCTGCTGTGTATGCTAATGGCTGTGTCGCTTCTGGGATAAGCATCCTGAAAGCATCTTGGGCTCACAAGCAGGACTTTTGTGCCTTGGCTTTGTGCCAGCCACACCCAACGTGGGCACAGGTGGGGTCTGCTTGCTCAGGACGTCTTTCCTTTGCAGTGGGAAGGGAGGGGGAGGCGCCTGGGAGGGTTAGCTCATCCTCATTCAATCCCGGAACCCACTGCTTGGAGCCACCCCGTGTGCTCTGCAGGACCGGTCACTACAGTCCGGTCCGCGTTACCCGCAGGGCACTTACGTACACCATCTGCAGAGCCTGGTGCTCTGCTCCCTGGCCTTCCTTACCTGTGTTCTGTGACATCCTGCGTTCTGTCCGTTTTAAGTTGTAACCGGTGTTGTTACTTTCTGTGGTTACTCCCCCCCCTGCACAGCAGACGTTACATTGTATCTCACACACCTGACCAGTGACATTTTACCTTGTTGCTTAAGTTCTGCGTAAGCGCAGTAACCCGATCTAAGTTATATGCTGTGTTCTCTACCTTGTGCAGAATGGCAGGAAAACTCTGAAACCCGGAATACTCCCCCACCCACCCTTGTGACAAGAAAGCATTCGAGGACTCTGTGTGCTTTATTCAGTGCCGGGAGGGCGGCTGGTGCTCGCAGACCCCTTTGTTTTTGGCACGATTTCAGGGAGGAAGCAGCTGCTTTGGCTGCATCTGGGCTCGTGGGGACCAGCAGGGATCTGGCGAGAGCTCCGTGACAGGTTCTCTTGTGTCCCGGACAGACTTCCCTTCTGTGCAGAGCGCCTCCTCTCGTCCCTCCCCGCCTCTGCTAACTAACTAGCAGGCAGTTGCTCAGATCACTTCAGTTCTCTGGATCACGCCTCTCTCCCCCACCGGCAGAACTAGAGGCGCTGTCCCCAGATGTCTCCTTGCAGACCTGTTTACACGCTTGTCCCTCCGGACTGAGCCACAAGACGGGGTCACTGAGCGGGGAGCTGTGTCCGGGACTCCCACCGGCAGCTCAGCCAGAACAGCTCCGGCCGGAGCGGTTCCCTCCTGCACAGCCAGGGGCCGGCGGGGAGGAGCGGCCGCCTCCCCCACCCTGCAGCCATGTGTCCTCCTCAGCCTGTGGAATGCAAGCGGCCCAGGGCCGGCCCCCAGAGCGCCTGGCCGGCCACGCATGGAGCGCGCTGAGCCCGGCCACCCAGACTGTCCTGCCGGGCACAGCCGCCACCCCGAGCCTGCCGGCCCCGGCTCAGCCCAGCCCCAAGAGTCAGAGCGAGAGCGCGAGCGCAGTGCCTGGCCTGGCCCCCAGCGGCCCATGCGAGCCGACATGCGGCTCCGGGACCTGTCCCTGCGCCAGGACCCTGACCTGAGGCAGGAGCTGGCCTCCCTGGCCCGCGGCTGTGACTTTGTGCTGCCGTCCCGCTTTAAGAAGAGGCTCAAGGCCTTCCAGCAGGTCCAGGTGGGACAGGTGTGCTGTGTGCGTCTTGTGTGTTGCTCACCTGAGCTCCCTGCTGAGGCCTGGACTGAGGAGGGGGCTGCTGGTACTCCCAGGTTCCCCCCGCCATGCGCGTCACCTCCCTAATGGATGGGGGGCAGCTGGTATTCCCGGGGTCCCCCCATGCAGTCACCCCCCCAGAATGGATGGGGGCCTGCTGGTACTCCCAGCCCCCCCCCCCACCGTGTGTATCACCTTCCTGAACGGATGGAGGGCTGCTGGTATTACCAGGGTCCCCCCATGCACATCCCTACCCCCGAATGGATGGGGGGCTGCTGGTACTCCCAGGGTCCCCCCTATGGACGTTCCTCCTGGAACACACTGGGGGGCTCCTGGTACTTCTGGGGTCCCCCCGTACACGTCACCCCCCTGAATGGATGGGGGGCTGCTGGTACTCCCAGAGTCCCACCCCATACACGTCACCCCCCTGAATGGATGGGGGGCTGCTGGTACTCTCGGGCCCCCCCATGGGCATCTCTCCTGGAACAGACTGGGGGCTGATGGTACTCCCGGGGTGCCCCCCATGTGCCCCCCGGAACAGCTGTGTCGTGGCTCTGGAGAGCCAGGTGTCCCGTGTGGAGTGTTAGGGGAAGCCTTCCGTAGAAGGAAGCCCCAGCTTCCCTTCCTGGGGTTCCAGTGGCAGAACCGCATGCAGTCAGGAAGCTGGAGTGTGGGGGCCGGCGACGCGGGGGCTCTCTCCAGTGCGGAGCAGACAGAGTTTAGCGTTGGCTGGTGGTTCAGCCTTAGTCACAAACGCTGGGGGCTTGTACCCTCGTGCGGAGCGGGAAGCTTTCCCCACGCCCGTGGACGCGGCCGGGTTCCCTGCCCTTGCGGCCGCGGTCTGAGACGTGCCGTGTGGAGGGACGCGCAGACCGCAGCCGTGACCAGGGACGCCTGGGTGGCTTTTGGTCATAGATTGGCTTGTGTGTGAACTTTGCTGTGATCCTCATGAGCCGGGGACGTCCGTCAAACCTGGCTTTATGTCTCTGTGTATCTTGTCAGGTGGTTTAAGGGGAACACGCAGTTGAAAAGGCTTGAGACTTCCCGTGAGCCCCCCAGTCATTCTGTAACTTGAGGTTTCCGTGCGACCTCTCACCCTCTGCCTGCCGCTGTGTAGTGCCCGGTGCCTGGTGCCCCGGTGCCGGGGGAGACAGGACTGGGGACAGGATGGGGGCAGTGGAGACAGGACGGGGGACAGAATGGGGGAGTGATGCAGACGGGGGAGACAGTACTGGGGACTGGATGGGGACATGGGAGACTGGATGGGGATGGGGGAGACAGGACTGGGGAGTGGATGGGGGTGCTGGACACGGGAGCCAGGGCTGCAGGCCGGAGGCCAGACCTGCACTCACTGGCTGGCCCGCTACGTGCTTGCATGGAATGCTTGCGTTGTCCCTGCTCGTGAGGAGTTAGCGCCCTGGTACGGCGTAAGGACAAAAAAAATCACACAGAATCAAACAGCGCTGTTTTGCGGGTGAGAAGAAGACCTGCTCTTGCTGATTCTGTACCTGGAGTTTCTTTCGGATCCCATGTTAGCGTTCACACACCTTCTGAGTGTGTGTCTGGCTGTGTCTTCCAGGTTTGGAAATTCTGTGTTCAGGTGGTTTGTGCTGAACGTTTGTTCCTTGTTTCTGAGGAACATGTGTTTGGGGTCTCTGAGACGGTGAAAGTGGAATTAGCCACGGCTGATGTCCTCTCACCCAGCAGGAAGATGGATGTTTGGTGGTTTCTCTGAGGTGGTTCCCTAGGGTGTTTGCACCCTAGGGATTGGCAGATGCTCCGAAAGTCTTGGTGACTTGCCCTCAGGGGGCCTGGCTCCTGGCAGAACCGGTTCTGGAGAGTCTGATTGTTTTAGGATGACCCTGTTTCACCAACACCACTGTTGGAGAGAGAAATTCTATGAATTCCTTCAGCAGGGAAAGTGTTTCATGTTACAGGAGATGTGCTTCAGCGGTGTTCTGCGGGCATGAGTGTGTGTCTGGGGTCGCGGGAGTGTTCTCTAAGGTATGGGGGGTGGATCAGATGGGGCTTCTTGTAGGGGAGCGTTGCAGGAGGAGGGGGTACTTCCGCCTTATTCAGCCCAGGGCATCTAAGTGTGGATCTGGACAGGGCCCTGGGCAGGTCAGCACATGTCGGTGGTGGCCTGGGGCCATGAGCGTGGTGGGGACCCTGATGACTAGGAGGAAGATGGGGGTGTCCTGTATGGTGATTGGAGGGGATGGGAGGCTGGGGGAGGGGTGGAGGAAATGGGGTTGGGGAAGGGTGGGGGATGGGGGTGTGGGAAGGAGGTGGAGGATGGGGGAAGGGAAAATGAGAGTGGGAAGAGATGGGGCCTGGGCACCTGTGGGGGTGGGGGTGGGAGGGAGTGAGATTAAGGGACACATGAGCAGGTATAGGATGGGGAAGGGGGAAATGAGATTCAGGGAGAGATGGGGCCATGCAGGTGGAGGACGAGATGAGGACATGACATTGGGGAAGAGATGGGGAATGAGGGTGTGGGGAGGTGGAGGGTTGGGAAATGAGATTCAGAGCAACATGGGCATACGGGGATGGGGGAGGGGGAGGGGGAAATGAGGTAGAGGATGGGGGAGGGGGAGGGGGAAATGAGGTTGGGGAGGGATGGGGTGCAGACAGTTGGGGGTTTGAGGGGCAGATGGTGTAGAATGTGCCTCGCATGTGGCTATCCGGCTAGCTGCGCGTGTCCCCTGTACTCGGGGTCAGAGGAGTGTCTGGGCTGTGGCTGTGGGTCTGCAGGCCACGGGTTCACTGTGCTACTCACCGCATGGACACTCCTGCCTGCTCTCCCAGGGGCTCCAGGGCCTTGCACACATGCTGAGTGGCACAGGGACTCCCGGAAGCTTGGCTGTGCTGTCCCTGAGTCAGGGACCCTACCTGGCCCAGCACGGCTGCTCTGCTGCCTGCCCCTGTCTCAGCGGGGACCCTAGCCTCCCCCTTTCCCCTGGTGGTGAATCTCCCTCTTCTCACTCCAGTGTGTACACTCGAGGGTGCCCCGGGCCCCCTGTCCTGTGCTGTGTCACTGCCCTGGTCCTGTACCACCCATCCTGTCCAGCCTCCCTGGGGGGTCCTCTGCGTGGACGGACAGGCCCTCAGAACGGTCATATGTGGACTACAGTGACACCATCTCCAGGTGACTCTCCTGGGCCATGAGCTGACCTCTTCTGGAGACAGCGTGGCCTGTGG
This sequence comes from Lutra lutra, assembly GCF_902655055.1. NCBI lineage: Eukaryota > Metazoa > Chordata > Mammalia > Carnivora > Mustelidae > Lutra > Lutra lutra. The sequence continues at coordinate 99,531,523 of NC_062296.1, forward strand.
CTCAGGCTGTGCCGGATACTGAGTAGGGCCTTAGTCTGAAGGGGGTCACGGGGCCAGGGAGGGGCCGCACCCTCGACGCGCACTCTCAGGGTCCCAGGAGGTTGATGTGACCCCCACCCCATGTCTGTGAGGCTGTGGACGCGGTGTCCTGTTCATGGTACTTCCTGGCCAGCATGGAGTGGTGGCATGACGTCCTCCATGTTTCCAGCCCTGTCTTCTAGGCTTTGTGGAGACCAGACTGTCCGTGCCCATTCTGCCTGTGGGCATGGAGCTGAACGCATGTCCTGGGAGCTGGTGGGCATTGGACACAGGCCTTGTCCTAACGCACTGCCTGGCCAGCTCCACCTGGCTCCGTGTCCTCTGAGTTTGCTGTCCGGCCCCCATGTGCACCTGACAACGTGGACACCCAGAACCTTCTGATGTGGAAAGGGCGTCTGCACGAGCCTGCGTGGAGGTGGACCTAGGCAGTGGTCATTTCGTCATTTCGGTTCCTCTGTGTTAAACTCTGACCCCGGGACTGCTGTGTGTGTCCAGTATGTCCTCTGCAGGTCTCAGTAGTGAGCCTCTGCCGTGTGGCGGGAAGTGGTCCACGGAAGCAGAGAGTTCGCGGCCTGCAGGGCCCTCCTCTCCTGGCCACGGCGTCTCAGTGCGTGCAAACTCAGTCTTGTGGCCTGCGGGGCCCTCCTTTCCTGGCCATAAGTGCGTGCAGGCTCCCTGGGAATTCCCCACCGGGCTCCCCAGTCCTGTCCCAGGTAGCACCACGCATCTGTGTCTCAGGTCAGGGCCAGCCCTGGGGTCCTGTGAGCTGAGCTGCCCGTGCCCGGGGTGCCTCTGCCTGGCCTGCTGTTGTCCCGACTCCTGGCTTTTACTGTGTGTCTTGTGCTGGTGCTCTGGGCGAGGGTCACTTTCGACGTCCCAGCTGAGGGCTGGGACCTGTGACTGTGACCACCGAGCCCAGTGCTCAGAGCAGGAACGGCAGCAGAAAGGCAGCCTGGATTGCTTCTGCTGGCACCCACCCCGAGAGGCAGCAGTGGCTTCGGCAGGACCTTGTGTCCAGCCCCACGTGGACAGGACGGCCCCACTGTGTGTGTGCTGGGCGGCCGGAGGCATTCTCTTGCTTTGTGGCCTTATGAGGAGTCACTGCTCTCTCCAGAAATAGCTCTCCGTGGGGAGGTGTCATCTTTATCAGGGAACTCTGGGCTGCATGCCGCCTGAGGCCTGCACTCACTGTGCGTCCAGGAGGACTGAAGGCGCGGTGCCCGGGAAGCCGGGTGCCCAGGCCTCAACTCTGAGTCCCGAGCCCCACTGTGGAATTCTCGCACACTCGCACGTGTCTGTGTTGCTTTCGCATTCGTAACGGATATCGGGCCGCATCTCCTGGAGGTCAGGGAATGGTCCCTGCGTTTCCTGCGGAATCTGCTGAGGCCTGCTCTGCGGACCGGGAGGTGGCCGGCTCCCGATGGCGCCCCGTGTGCCGGACAGGAATGCGCGTCCTGCAGCTGTGCTCGGGCCACGGGCTATTTATGTCCGGGAGATTAAACCCGTAAATCTTCCGTGTCCACACCAGGCTGTTTCGTGTCTCATTGTGCGGTACACTTGTCATCCGCGCCCGGGGAGGGGAAGCTCAGCCTCCTTCCTTGCTGCACATCAGTCTGTCCCCAGCAGCGTTTCTGCCCTGGGGGCTAAGCCTGTAGGCTCTGGCCCAGGTCTGGGTGCCGAGGCTCCGTGCACATGCCAGTCCAGCCCAGGTCGTGGGTGCCAATGCTCTGGGTGCAGCCCAGCCCAGCCCAGGTCGTGAGTATCGGGGCTCCATGCACACGCCAGCCCAGCCCAGGTCGTGGGTACCGGGGCTCCATGCACACGCCAGCCCAGCCCAGGTCGTGGGTACCGGGGCTCCATGGGCCGTCCAGCTCCTGGGGCTTCCGTGTCGCGCCTGCACCATGGTGCGGATCTGCAGGTCATCACTGGGCTGTGTGGACCGCCCTGCAGCCACACACGACCCTGCTGAGGGCCACTGCGGGCCCGTATGTCCACAGTTTAAAAACTTTTCAGTGTGTGCTTGTATGTGTTACATGGGTGTCTTACAAAGACATACGGTCTTCTTTTTCCCATGGGTGTCTGCTCTGTGACCGGAGCATTTAACCCACGTGCACCGTAGGAGTATCTGTGGGCTGAGTTAGGTTGTGTGTCTCCTGCTCTCGCACTCTTGCCGTGTACCCTTCCCGACACACACTGGACCTGTCACCTGCTCACCTTTGTCTGTCACAGTCTTTACCGTCGAACTCCCGGAGACGCCGCGGTTTGTCCCGTCTTCATGCTCTGCTGCCCACAGCGCTTTTGAAAAGAAGCCAAGCTACATGCTTGTTCCCAGTTTAAGCGGTCATGGTCCTTGTACCCCCCACCCACACCCCAACACACCACTGCCCTTGTGGTGCTTTCTCCCTGCTCACTCAGAACTTGCACGTGGGTGAGCTTTGCTCCAGCACCACCTCCCCTGCATCTCCGTGAACCTGTGTGTGCAGAGACTGCGTGTCCGAGAACCTGTGCACGTGGATGGAGACTCTGTGTGTCCACGAACCCGTGCGTGCGGACAGACACTTCACGTGTCCGCAAACCCATGTGTGCTGACGGAGACCCTGCGTGTCCGTGAACCCATGTGTGCAGACGGACACCCCACGTTTCCGCAGATCCCTGTGTGCGTACGGAGACCCCGCGTGTCTGCGAACCTGTACACGTGGACAGAGACTCTATGTGTCCGCGAACTCGTACATGCGGACGGACACTGTGTGTCTGGGAACCTGTGCGCTTGGACGGAGACACTGCGTGTCTGCAAACCCATGCGTGTGGACGGACACCCCACGTGTCCGCAAACCCATGTGTGCTGACGGACACCCCACGTGTCCGCAAACCTGTGTGTGCTGACGGAACCCCACGTGTCCGCAAACCCGTGTGTGCTGACGGAGACCCCGCGAGTCCGCCAACCTGTGTGCGGGGGTTTGAGGGATCGACCCTGCGAGTCTGCGAACCGGGGTCTGCCGACAGCTCACTTCTCAGTGTGTTTTGCGTTTGTTCTGGTCGTAGGGACCACCTCCCAGCGGCCGACCTCCCCGCGGGCAGAGCTGCAGATTGCACGGCTCTACCCCGGGGCCACCCTGGCTGGTGCCGTGTCTCCTCTCCAGAACGTGCCTGCTGTCTGATTCCTTGCTGCGCTGAAGAGGACCCCACTGGGCTGTGTTTCATCCCGGCTGCTTTGGAGGATGTGCTGGTGGTGTCTGGTGTCCGGCAGCTCCATTCCCCTGTGTCTGTGCGGGATTCCCTTTACCGGTGCTGTGTGGGGAGCACCGGGAACCCAGGACTCAGGGTGCGCCTCCGCACGCCCCCACCCCAGGTGGCCTTCTGACCTCTGCCTTTTGTCCCCCCCCACTTCCCCACACCTGTCCTCAGCTGTGCTCCGTCCACCCCGCCATCCCCCACATGCGTTGTCTGTACATCTGCTCTTGCCGTGTTACTGGGGTCTGTGTTCCGCGGACTCACCCTTCCATCTTCAAGCTTCCTGCTCCTGTGATCTGAGCCAGGGGAAGCGCGTGGGTCTTGGGTGTGGTCACGCTGGCATCTGAAGCTGGTGGGTTCCGTCCTGCTCTGTCCCTCCTGGCACCTTGTTTGCATGGGGACCTGTGAGTTTGGACTGGGAGTTGCTCCTTTTCCGTGGGACTTCGGGCAGTTTTATGGGTCTGAGATGACGATGGTTTCCTGGGGCATATCTTCCTCCTTTCAGGTCGCACCAGTCTGGTGCACCAGTACGGTTTTGGCTAGAGGGTTTTGGGGTTATCCAGACTGATACAGGCCGGCTAAGGGCAAGCACCCAGGGGAGGGTCCCACGGGACCAGCCAGCAGGGACCTCGGCTTCTCACAGAAATCAGCCGCAAGCCAGAGAAAGTGCCAGCAGAGTTTCCTGAACGGCACGGCTGTGGGAGAAGAACAGACGGTGTCTGGGAGGCTCAGAAGGCAGAAAGCAGTCTCGTCCTCGCTCGGGGTTAGGGGTTTAGGGTCCGAGCTCCAGCAGCGGTCCAGGGTAGCGTCCGCTGCTCGTGACTGTCGGGTGAACGATGGGTGTCACTCCGTAAATCATCAGAGGTGGGGGCGTTGCTGTCAGCCTCGGCCGAGGGTCGTTCCAGCTCCTGTCCGGCATGGTTGAGACGCGGCTCTTCTGGGGCGTTGTCAGGTGTGGGGAGCCCAGGACAGAACCCAGAGAGCGAGTCCCTGTCTTGCCGCCCCCTTGAACAGGGAACAGAGCCACTTTGCGTCCTCAGAGACAAAATACGGGACGTGAGGACACGGCGCCTTGCAGAAAAGGGTCAGATCCAGAGCCGGACGGAGCCCCTGGAGCTTCCCCGCTCCGGATGCTGTGAACGTGTATGAGCCGAGTGAGAGTCTGCCGTGGCCCGGAGTTCTCGGGGCATGTTCTTCCCCGTGGCCCCCGTGCCCCGCTCCTGGATGCAGCAGGACGTGTGAAGCCCATTGTTTTCATTCCTTGCGGTCAGGGGTCGCTGGGCATGTATTTCTGGCTCATCCTTCTCATGGGAGGGGCAGCTCTCTGGGACCTGCGCTCGGCGGGCAGCCCCGTTCCAGGATGCTGGACTTCGTGTCCAGACCCCTGAGCTCCTCGGCAGGGCCGTGAAGAGGTGGTCGTTTTGGCCGCTCGGATGCCACTGGCTTCACCGGGTTCCCTTCGGGGTGTCTGTGGCCCGAGGGTGCCTTCCTTCCTGGTGGGGTGGGGCATGGGTGCTCTTAAATGTTTGTCAGGTACTCTGTGTGGGGCTTGGAGGGACTCTGAGCAGAAGGGCTGGTCTGGGCACCTGGGATCGGACCCTGCACGAAGAGAGCTCACCCAGAATCTCAGCGGCCGGGCTAGACTCAGAGGTTCCTACGCTGCGGTGTCGTCGGGCTTGCGGGGTCTGGAAGGACTCAGGGTGACACAGCCAGCGCGGCGTCGTGTGGCCGGTGTTCTCGAGGGTGACAGCTGCCCGAAACAAAGGAAGGGCCTGCTACCTGTGGGAAACCTGCTGAGACGTGCGCTCTGGCAGCCCTACTGCTGGGGGCTGCTCTGTGCAGACCTGGGGGCAGCCTCGCTCCCTCCTGTTCGGGGCACCGACAGACCGGAGCCTGGGGAGCCCTGCGGACACCGCTGAAGAGGCCGCGGGTCGGATGCAGGAAGGGCAGGTGCGCAGGGTTCTGCTGGGACTGTTGGTGCTCTGTGTGCGGCGTGGGGGAACGGATGGGGGAGGGGTGTTCTCTGCTCAGGGTGACCTCTTGACCTCCTGTGACCCCTCTGAGGCGGAGGAGCGACGGGATGGGGGTGGGTGGATTTTGTGGCCGGTGGGATCCGAGTGGGATCTTTGGTGAAGTGCTTGAGGGACTATGGTGGTGTCCGGGATCGTGTGTGCAAAGGCCCTGAGTCAGGCAGTGACGCGTGTGTGCCGGAGCCCATCACACCTGCCCCCTCCCCGGGTGCCGTGGTTCTCCAGCCTTCTGAGCAGGAACCCTCCTCCCACGCCAGGGTCTTGGAAGGGGAGGGTAGCCACTGCGCTCGGAAGGCTTCCCGCCGATGGGGAGACGGGTGCCGCGCAGGAGATGCGTTTGCACAGCAGAGACGGAAACCTGTGGCCCCCAGGCTCCCTGGTCCATTGAGCCTCAGTTTGTGGCCCCTTCCCACCCTGTTCCCTCCCTCCTCTCTCCTCCCCCCCCTTCCTCTCCCCTTCCCGTGACTCTCACCCTCCTGCCTCCTCCATCCCTCCCCTCCCTCTGTCCCTTTCCCTCCTCCCCTCCCCCCTTCCTGCCTTCTCTCCCCTTCCCCCCTCCCCTCCCGCACCGCCCTGCACTGAGCTCCCCCTGGCTAGCATCTCTCCGTGCAGTGCTGCATCCACTAGCTCTCCGTACGTGGAAGCCGGACACTGCCGTGTCTGACTCTGTCGGCTCCCACGGTGACTGAACAGAGGATGCGTCTTGTGAAGACGTGCATTCGTTGCGGGGGGGGCAGGCTCTGAGCCCTGAGGAGTGCAGGGAATGAGCTGATGATGGACCTGACGTGTGACTGAAGAAGACACAGGACTGTCCCTGACGTGTGACTGAGGGGGTCCAGGTTCGTCCTGACGTGGGACCGAGGACAGCAGGGACAGACCCTGGTGTGTGACTGAGGATAACAGAAGACTGTCTCTGAGGTGTAACCGGGGAGCACAGGGACTGTGTGCTGGGCCGTGACCTGGGAGCACGGGGACTGTCGTGGATTGCGACCAGAGAGCATGGGGACCAGACTATGTGCCGGGCCATGACTGGGGAGCACCGGGACTGTCATGGACTGCGACCAGGGAGCACGGGGAGCGGACCGTGTGCTGGGCCATGACTGGGGAGCACGGGGACCGTCGTGGACTGCAACTGGGGAGCACGGGGACTGGACTGTGCTGGGCCATGACTGGGGAGCACGGGGACTGTCATGGACTGTGACTGGGGAGCACGGGGACTGGATTGTGTGCCGAGCCATGACTGGGGAGCACAGTGACCGTCGTGGACTGCAACTGGGGAGCACAGGGTCTGGACTGTATGCTGGGCCATGACTGGGGAGCACAGGGACTGTCGTGGACTGTGACCGGGGAGCATGGGGACTGGACTGTGTGCTGGGCCATGACTGGGGAGCACGGGGACTGTCGTGGACTGTGACCGGGGAACATGAGGAATGGACTGTATGCTGGGCCATGACTGGGGAGCACGGGGACCGTCATGGACTGCAACTGGGGAGCACGGGGACCGGACTGTATGCTGGGCTATGACGGGGGAGCACGGGGGCTGTCGTGGACTGCGACCTGGGAGCATGGGGGCTGTATGCTGGGCCACGACCGGGAAGCAGGGGGAACCGTAAGCTGTGGCTTGTGTGGTGTTCTCTGTGGCGAGGACATGGCTGTGGGCCAGGTTCTCTCTGCGAGGCGCCCACAGGTTGGCTTGGTGGGTGTGTCCCGCTCCATGATGGGTATCGTGGAAACAGGTGACTCCCTGTGTACGCTGCACATGTGAGCTCAGCTGTTCCTGCATGCACTCACGTGCCCGTTAGTGGCCATCTGTCTGGTCCTGACCCCCGGGAGGACACCAGGCAGGTTCTCCATAAGCATGTGTGCCAGCCCGTCCGTCAGTTTGGGTGTCCCCAGTCCCCGTCCTGAGGGGCCACACCCAAGGCAGGACTGGAGGAGGCTGTGCGGCATGGGGCCCACGGTGGATGTGGCGCCCACTTGAGGGTCGTGTGACCTCCTGCGAGCATCGTCGGCAGTCGTGTGTCCAAATTCGGGTCCGATGTGGTGCTCGGCGCGATACTTTCCACCAGGTCACCCCTGCTAACTATGCGTGACCGCGAAGACATGGAGGCTCACAGGTTCTCATGCCGGTGCCATCTGTTTTCCGTCCTAGGTCCAGACGAAGAAGGAGGAGCCCCTGCCACCCGCCTCGAGCCAAAACATTCCCACGTTCTACTTTCCCAGAGGCCGTCCCAAGGACACGGTGAACATCGATGCCATCATCACCAAGATCGAACGGACCTTCGCGCAGTTCCCCCACGAGAGAGCCACAATGGAGGACATGGGCCGAGTGGCCAAGGTGGGCCCCCACGTGTGTGCAGCTTGGCTGCTCTGGTTCCTACTTGCTTCCATTCTGAAGCACAAGTAGGATTCTGTGGGAACGTGGTCCTCCATCCTAAAGGACACATGTCCCGGGTCATGGTCCGGGTCAGCGAGTGTTAATGCCTGCATCTTCCAGGGAGCGTCCCAGAGGCTGAACCCAGGCCTTCCCGTGCACCCACGTGGCCCCGTGCTTGTCCCGGGCGAGGTGCTGTTTTTCTGAGTGCGTGAACACGCAGCCCAGTCCGTGTGTGCTCTATGCGGCGTGTGACTCTCAGCTCAGCCGCCATACTGTGCCCCGCTGCGGTCTTGTCCGGACAGCGTGTCCCCGGAGTGTCCGTGTTGATGTGTGCACGTGGGACATGGCCCATGCAGTTTCTGTGTGCCATCCTGCCAGGGGCATCCTCCCCAGTCACTGATGCGTCCCCCCATGAGTGCTGTGTTCTGAACCCGCCTCTCGGTGCCCACTGCCACTGCAGTGTGCTTGCAGGAACGGGGGACGCCTTCCCCTCCCCAATCACGGAGCCCAGGTTGGCTCAGCCGCAGCACAGCGGCTGGAGCTCGTGGCAGCGCGCGAGGGTTCTTGGTGGCCCAGCCCATCCTCCTCTCCAAGTGGCCACCAACTGCACCTGGGTGCGTCCTGGGTTGTGACTTGGCCCGCCCGCGGGGCCCATGGTGGTCGCACTGCAGGAGAAGGTGGTTGTCAGCTCAGCGTGCAGTGTTCCCCAGGGTCTGTGCGTGTCCCCTGTTCGTGAACTGTGTGACCTGCGTGCCTCCCGCTTTCTCTTTCCCTGTCCCTCTCCCATGCCCTTGTCTCCTGGGGTTGGTTTCGGTGATCTGGAAGCCAGTGTTCTGTGCGTTGTGTGCAGCGTGAGAACGTTCTCTATGGCCACTGGGTAGCCTGCTGCACATGCGGTACGGGAACGACGTCCTCTCTGGCCGCCAGGTAGCCTGGTGCGTGCATGGTGCGAGAGCATTCTCCTCCAGGGCCGCTGGGTTGCCTGGTGCGTGCGCGGCACGGGACCGTCCTCCTGTTTGGCCGCCGGGGACCCTGGCGCGTGCGCGGTGGGAGAACGTCCTCCTTCCTTTCCTCCGGGGAACCTGGCGCGTGCGCCACGCGAGAACGTCCTCCTTCCTTTCCTCCGGGGACCCTGGCGCGTGCGCGGTGGGAGAACGTCCTCCTTCCTTTCCTCCGGGGAACCTGGCGCGTGCGCGGTGGGAGAACGTCCTCCTTCCTTTCCTCCGGGGAACCTGGCGCGTGCGCGGTGGGAGAACGTCTTCCTTCCTTTCCTCCGGGAACCTGGCGCGTGCGCGGTGGGAGAACGTCCTCCTGCCTTTCCTCCGGGGAACCTGGCGCGTGCGCGGTGGGAGAACGTCTTCCTTCCTTTCCTCCGGGGAACCTGGCGCGTGCGCGGTGGGAGAACGTCTTCCTTCCTTTCCTCCGGGGAACCTGGCGCGTGCGCCACGCGAGAACGTCCTCCTTCCTTTCCTCCGGGGACCCTGGCGCGTGCGCGGTGGGAGAACGTCCTCCTTCCTTTCCTCCGGGGAACCTGGCGCGTGCGCGGTGGGAGAATGTCTTCCTTCCTTTCCTCCGGGGAACCTGGCGCGTGCGCCACGCGAGAACGTCCTCCTTCCTTTCCTCCGGGGACCCTGGCGCGTGCGCGGTGGGAGAACGTCCTCCTTCCTTTCCTCCGGGGAACCTGGCGCGTGCGCGGTGGGAGAATGTCTTCCTTCCTTTCCTCCGGGGAACCTGGCGCGTGCGCCACGCGAGAACGTCCTCCTTCCTTTCCTCCGGGGACCCTGGCGCGTGCGCGGTGGGAGAACGTCCTCCTTCCTTTCCTCCGGGGAACCTGGCGCGTGCGCGGTGGGAGAATGTCTTCCTTCCTTTCCTCCGGGGAACCTGGCGCGTGCGCCACGCGAGAATGTCCTCCTCTTTGGCTGCCGGTAGCCCGCGTGTGCGCCGCGCTGGAACGTTCTTCTCCAGCTGCTAAATAGCTTCGTGTACCCTTTGCTTCCCGTGTTTGGGGTTGGCCTTTCCGTCTGTGTCGCGGTCCCTGAGACAGAGTTCACGTACCACACGAGCCAGCCTTTTAAAGCACAGCGCTCAGGGGTGTTCGCGGCCTCGCAGAGCTGTGCAGTCGACCCCATGCTTCGTTTTAGGACACAGTCTTCCCTCCGAGACGGTTGCCTGCCTCCCTCCCTCCTGCTCTGTAGGAAGCCACGACCCTGCTCCCCGTCTCGGTGCATCTGCCGGTTGTGGACATTGCGTACGCACACAGTTTCCCGAGTGGGGCTCCCTGTGTGGAGCATGTTTTCCGACTGCGCTCCAAGTGGGCACGCGTCTGTGTGTCCTTCTTTGCTCCGACGTGCGGTGTTTTCCCAGTCGACCGTTCGTGGATGTTGCTGTTGTTCTGGCTGCTGGGAACATGCACCCTGAGGTGTCTTGTGCACACGTGACCTTTCTCTTGGGTGCGCAGCCGGGAGTGCTCGTGCAGGCTCATGCGGAAATGCTGTGCAGCTGCCTGTGGGACCACTTGCATGTCTGCAAACACCCGCCCCGTTTCCGTGCCCACCGGCCGTGAAAGGGGTTGCGCTGTGTCCCCTTCTCGGATGAGAGACGCTGACCCCGGTGGGTGGGCACTGGTGTCTCATTCTGGGATCGATGTGTGGTTTTCTTGCCGACTGACGATTGTGCGCGTCTCCTCACGTGCTTGTTGTCCGTGTGTACATCTCTGCACAAGTGTCTGTTCCCATCCTTTGCCCATTTCTGAGTTGGTTGTGGTGCCGTTGTTGAATTCTAAGCATGCTTTGTGTGTCGTCGACACCAGTCTGTGACCAGATACATGGTGCACACACATTTCCTCCCAGTGGTTGGGTCATTGTACACGCTTGGGTGGCATTTAGGTTTTCATTGTGACAAGCTTCATTTTATCTACTTTTACATTTGTTTCTTGTGCTTTTGGTGTCCTGTTGGAGAAATCCTCACCAAACCTAAGGTCATGAAGATTTAGTCTTTCTTTTCCTGCGGGTTGTCTAGTTCCACCTCTTACGCGTATGTCTTGGGTTTGTTACAAGTTGGCGTTTGTCAGGAGCGACGTTGGGGCACAACTTGGTCTTCTCCGTGTGCAGATCCAGTCGTCCCAACACCATGTCTGCAGAGGATTTGTCTTTCCACGTGGATTGGTCTCCCTTGTGGGAAATGACTTGATTGTGAGATGAGGGTTTATCGCTGGGTTCTCACTCTGCCGCATAGACCTGTATTTCCGTTTTTCAGCCAAGACAACACCGTCTTCATCACTGTTGCTTGGTACTAAGTTTTCAGACAGGGAAGTGTTGCTCCTCCGACTTTGTTCTTGTTCAGGATGGCCGGGGCTCCCTGGGGCTCCTTGTCATGCTGTGTTATTTCTAGGGTCAGCTCATTGGTTTCTACAGAGAGGCCAGCAGCTCCCCTGATAAGGGTCATGTTGGTCTGTACATCAGTTCGCAGACCGCTGCCACCTTCATGTTCTGTCTTCTGATCCACGTCCAGAAGCTTCTCTCCCTGTAATTACACTTTTCTTTTCAGAAGCGCTCTGTGGTTCTAAGTGTGCTTTGCACGCCTTTTGTTGAATGTGTTCAGAGCTTTTTACTCTTTTGGGTGGGTTACCAATGGGATTGTTCCCTAAACTTGATGTTCAGGTTGTTCGTTGCAAGTGTGTAAAAATGCAGTTGACTATTGTGTGTTCCTCTCGTGTCCCGTGTCCTCACGAACTCACGTCTGTGTTGTAACGTCGCTTGGTGGATCCGTTAACGTTCCGTAGAGTAGGAACCGACAAGCAGCAACGGTGGGCTTCTTCCTTCCCGGTGTGTGTCTGCTGTACTGCCCCATGCCTGCCCGCCGTGGGAGACCTCCCGCGCGGCGCTGGAGAGAAGTGGGAGCGTGGGGTATCCTGTGTCATTGCCACTCTTCTGGGGAAAGTATCCGCTCCTCCACCACCAAACGTGATGTAGCTGTGAGGTTTCACACAGCTTTATCAGGCTGAGGACGTTTCTTTCCACTGCTTGTGTGCTGAGTGTTGACTTGGAAAGGATGTCGGATTGGTCCCAGCGTTCTGCATCTGCGCGGATGGCCTTGGTGTTTCATTCTACGGATACAGTGTATTCTGCGAGCCGCTCGTGCCAGCATTAAACCAACCTTGCGTTCCTGGAATACGTCCCATGTGGCCCAGGTGCACAGTCGTTTTCCTATGTTCCTGGATTCTGTCTCCCCAGATTTTGTTGATGATTTTGGCTCCGTTCGTATTCCTAAAAAGCACTGATTGCAGTTTTGTGACTCCTTTGTCTGCTTTTGACGTTAGAGGAATACTTGTCCTAGAGCCAGACTTCAGAAATGTTCTCTTCCTTGGTGACTTGGGCTCGTAAAGTTTTTTTTAAGTGTTGTTTTATAAGTGTGTAAAAACATGCATGGTTCCAAGGCCAAACCCAAAAATCAGACATATTCAGAGAAGTACACATCCTGTGCCTCTCTGTTTCCCCGTGTTCTTTTCCTCTGCCCAGAAGGAATGGTCGCCGTTTTGGTTGACTGTTTTACTGTTTCGTTTTTCAGTACGAGCAAACGTATGGACATAAACGTAGGTTACGAAATGCTTACGCAATATGGAAATGTGCATACATAACTAATTTCATGCTTTGCTGAGGAGAAAGTAGCACGCTGTCCTACACGTGCGTATTTTCTCAGCGAACATGGTATCGTGGCGCTCATGCCGTGTCTGTCCAGGCGGTCCTCGCGTTGTACCATAGTGTGGACTGTAAACACTACTGACCATGCAAGCCGAAGCCACGCAGCTCTGTGTGACCCGGGGGAAGTCACAAGTGTTCTGGAACTTTTAAAACACGTTTGTCAAGACATTAGAAACTTTCCTATAGTTTCCTATAAATGCATGGGGAAATGGAAAAAATAGACCAATTTTGGTTGCACTGCCCGTCAAAATGTTAGAAATTCTGAAAGCTGGTGTGGTACTTCTTTGTAAAACATTAGCAAATGATGCTTGAGTGGGGCTCGTCCCTGTGTCACCTGGTGTACGGAAGCGTGAGCCCCTCTTCTGTGCCTGGCTCTTGTCCTGCTCCTGAGTCTGGCTCACTTCCGACCTTGTACCCTTTGTGCTTTCAACGTTGTGAAATGTCTCGGAGAGTTCCCTTCCGTGAAGCTGGTTCCTGGCGTCACGTACCCTGGGACGTGCCTGAGTTTCCCTCACAGCCCCGTCTGTGTCGGTCATTGGCCCTCGCTGACTTCCTCTGGCAGCACACGCACGGCTCCTTGGCCTGCGCCAGCAGCAGGGTTCCCGCGGTCGGCATTCCTCTGCGGCCGTTCGTGTTCCCACGGATCCCGCACGCGCCCTGTCATGTTTCTTCCAGAACTCGGCCAGCAAAACTGCTCGATCTCCGGCTGCCGCATCTGTTACCTGTGTGAACGTCCGTCCGAGACCGTGGGCTTTCCCAGAGCTGAAATCGCTTGGCCCATTGGCTGGGGAAGAAGCTGGTTTTGGTGGTAAGAAGCAGATTTTCACATTTTCACTGAAGCGTCCAGGAGACCCAGGGTGACCCGGCACATGATGCAGCCCGGAGAGCGTTTGCAGAGCGAACTTACTTTCTTACGGTGGCGTGACTGCTGGGAGCTGGGCACACACAGCCACACGCCGTGCCATCTGCCGGACCCGGGTAACACGCACGGTGCCGGGTCCTTCACAGACTTTCAAAGAACGGATGGGCTTTTTTACGCTTCCTGTTCATAGCACACGGACTCAAGGAGCTACAGTGACTCCTGTGGGTCCCTCACGCGTCTGTGCTGCGGGAATTAAAACACAAACGTGTTAGCGCGGGGACTGGCAGGATTCCCTGTACTTTGCACAGCCAGGGCTTTGTGGTTAGTGCCCCTTTCTTCCTGCAGGTGCATAGCCCTGAGCTGTGGGGAGAGCCATAGTCTGCGTTCACCCTCCCCCACGGAGGGGCCGCGGGTCCGTCATGGGGACCTGTGGACGGACGCAGAGAGGGGCTGTGGGCCCTTCTTGGGGATGCGTGGACACAGGGAGGGGCCGTAGTTTCATCCTGGGGACGCGGGGAGGGGCCGTAGGTCCATCGTGGGGATGTGCTGAAATAGGGAGGGGCCGCCGGTTCCTCGTGGGGACACAGGGAGGGTCCGCAGGACCCTCATGAGGACAGTGCACCAAACATCGGGTTTGCGCGTCATTTCACATCCCGTCCCTGTGTCTCGGGACTGTTGTGTAAGCAGGGTACGTGGGTGACAGGACACATGCACGTAGGATACTGTCTCGTGTTCCCAGGTTCTCCTCCGTAAGGGCGGTGCCGTCTCAGCACTCGGGGTCCGCGTACGGATGATGGCGGGACTGACTCGTCATGAGCCCGAGCAGCGAACGTGGTCTCGTGCCTGCCGTCTGGCGGTCAGATGCGCGAGAAGGGGTGCCCTGGGCCCTGTCTGGTTTCCATTTCTGTGGGTTTGCTGACACGTTATTGGTGGAATTTCAGCGATGCTGGTTCAGCGTGACGTCGGCATAGTTCTGTGTGCGTAGCTGTTCTCCCCAGGCCGCGGTGCATGTTCTCTGTGCAGAAAGTTGGACTCCTTCCCGGCGTTTACGTCCCTCGATGTTGGCTCTGTTTGGGGTTTTAATTTCTTTAGTAAATTTTCATCAATTCATGTTCTAAAACGGTTGTTTGTATGACTTACACATTTGTTACTTGAACATTGTTCCTTTTCTTGTATCGTTTTTAAAACCTGTACCAGACCTGGGTGTGTGACCTTCGTTTATGGGGTTATTTGCTTCTGCTTCTTTTCTCGTCTGCTCACGGCGGAGATGGACTTACGTTGTTTCTCCGATGAGCTCGGAGGTCGGCTCCGTGGGTTACGGCTTTATTTTCTCATCTCGTGATTCCGCTCTCCTGTGTGTTCCTGTCTTGTCCTTTCTCCCATTCTGTCATTTCCTCCGAGCTTCCAGAATGACCCACCCCTTCTTGGTCGTTATGGACGTAGAGTTTACACACAGCAACATTCCCAGTGTGACGAGTACAACGTGGTAAATTCTGGCACAGGCGTCCCCACGTGCCACCTCGTCAGGGCAGGGAGCCCTGTCGCCACTCGAGACGGTCCTTGCGGCCGGTCCCATCCCCACCTCCCTGGCCGTGTCACACTCAGACGTGGTCTCGTGCTGCGGTTTTGCGTCTGCGGGAATGTCACGTGACGGGAACCGTGCAGTGCACCGTCTTCAGTTTCCGGTCTTTCGCACCGAATAATTGTGCTGTTCCTCCCCAGCGGAGTCACCAAGTACCCGACGGTGGCCCGTGTGGGCACGCTCCGTGACTGACGTGTTTCCCAGCGGGTGAGCACTTTGTCGTATCCGTTGAGTTTTGTGAGTAGAGCTGCCGTGGTGTGTGTGCGCGTGCAAGACTCGTGCGCACGTCTGCCCGTCTCGGGGGCAAACGCTGAGACTAGAACTGTTGGCTGCTGGTTGTGGAAGAAACTGTGGAACTGCTGTCCGGAGTGGCTGTCCGTCTACGTCTCCGGCCCGCGGTGCTCGAGGGCACCAGTTCTCACGTGACCTCACCAGCACTCGGTTTCCACACGTTGCAGTTTCAGCCGTCCCCCCACGCGTGTGCGTGTAAGTCATCGCAGCTTCATGTCCCTCGCGATTGTGTTGAACAGCTTTTCACGTGTGTGTTTGTCACGGTCCGTCTTTCTTCCCATTCTGGAGCTTCCTTGAGGTGTAACAGCTCTGCGACCCACAGCCCGTGGTTCCCGTGTGTGACCTGAGCTGTGCCGTATGTGTTCCCCGGAAACTATGCACAGAGTCCAGGCCACACACCTTTCCGACCTGCCCGGACTCTGCCCTTTCCCAGGCCACCCCACGCGTCTGCAGGCTGCCGCGGGACCTCGGTCATGGTGGGTGAGACGGGTCCTCTGGAGTCGTTCATGAGCACAGTCAGACGGTGGATACTTCTTTATTGCGGCAAAACGTGCGTGAGCTGCCGTCAGCATCTTAACCCCATGGAAGTAGAGTTCAGACACACTAAAGACACGTGCAGTGTTTGTCAGGTATTACCAGGGTCCGGCTCCAGAACGTTCTCATCCCCTCAAGAGACCTGATTCCCTCCCCCAGGTTCTGGCACACTGTCCACTTTCTGTGTGCTGGATTTTTCCTGTCCTTGGGGTCCCTCGTGGAGGCAGCAGGTCTCAGCACTCTGCTCGTCTTCACGGCCAAGGGATACCCATGTGTGGGGGTGGACCACGTTGTGCCTGTTCCCCTGTGGATGGGCGCCGGGTGGGGTCTGCTGTCCACGACCTAGACGAACACCCTGTGAACATGCCGTGTCAGGGTCTGTGAGGGTCCCTGGGTGCGGTGATTCTGCAGGTGCATGTGAGCACGCGTGTGTGCACGCATGTGTGTGTGTGCGCACGTGTGTGTGCTCGTGTGTGCGTGTGCACGCGCAGTTGCTGGCCGGAGAGTGGGTGTACCGGGTGAGGTGAGAGTTCCATGGTTCTCGGAGGACCCGCACACGTGGCTTCCACAGCACCACAGCGTTTCGCGCTCCTGCCAGGTGCACGCGTGGGCCTCGGGCCCCACGGCTCCGATGCTGTTTCCCACCAGCCACGTGTCCCTGTTGGGGCTGCGGTGACAAACCGGCACGGACTGGACGGTCATGTCACACACACGCCATGACGACGGATGTTGTTTCTGACACTTCTGCAGGCCGGATGTCTGCGGTCAGAGTGCGTGGGTCAGGCCTCTTCCCCGTCACGGACGGCGTCTGTGCGCAACGTCCTCACTCCGAGGCCAGGGCTGGGGGCTCCCGGGTCCCTCGTTTCAGGGCCCTGGTCTCATTCATCCAGCTCGACCCTGGGCCGTAATAGAGCCCCAGGGGCGCACCCGTACACACCCCAGCCCTGGGGCGCGACCTCCACGGGATCATCGGGGACCCGCGTCTGCAGAGCTCGGCACCCTCTGGTGGGAGCACGGGCCGACCTCCCCGTCGCACCCGTTCCCCATTGTCCTCACCCCGGACAGTCACGAGCATCTTGTCTTGCGTACCCTTGAGACCGTGCGTTGGACGACATGACCGCTCAGTCACTCGAGCATCTGACAGACGGGGTCACTGACGTCCTGTCGGGTCACGCACCGTTGCAGATGCTGTAGCCACGAGTGCTCGGTCAGATCTGCACACGGCGACGGTGGGCACGGCGGGAGGACGTGCCCGGCCTGGGCTCTGCGTCTCCATCCGCACAGCCGGGTGCTGGCGCCGGCCTTGTGCAGTCGCCCCCCAGCACAGACGGCGGTCCCGGGCCTCCTCCGAGTGCCGACGGCTTTTTCATCGTCGACGACCACGAACGTGGTGCCCATTCGTCACAAATGTCACGTTCCCTCCGTCACGTGCTTCCGGATTCTGACCTCCGAGGTCTGGTTGGGGGTTTACGGCGCCACTCACC
This sequence comes from Lutra lutra, assembly GCF_902655055.1. Classification (NCBI taxonomy): domain Eukaryota; kingdom Metazoa; phylum Chordata; class Mammalia; order Carnivora; family Mustelidae; genus Lutra; species Lutra lutra. The sequence continues at coordinate 99,548,653 of NC_062296.1, forward strand.
AAAGACCCGGGTTCGCCGTCGTGTCTTAGAATTCTCGTCCCCCTGGCCGTCCGGCGGCTCTCAGAATGGTTCCGGAAGCGCCCCTCCCCGGTCCGTGTTCTGGAGCGTCCTCTCTGGAGTCCGGTTGGACGTTTACTTCGATAGTCTGTAGGATTCCGCAGGGAAGCCGTCTGCGGTTGGGGTATGTTCTTCCGGGAAGGGTACGTTCCACTCCTAACTGTCATTTCCCTTCTCGGCGTGTCATTTTTTTCTACATTTAAAAAACTTATTTACAAACGTACGATGTATCATCAGCCATAGGGGTGCAGGTCTGTGCATCGCCAGGTTGACACACTTCATGGCACACCCCGCAGCACATGCCCTCCCCATTCGGTGCGTCACTCAATGGGCCGCGTCTGCTCGCAGTTCTTCACGGGTGCCGTGACGGCGTGTGTCTCCCACGTGTGTGCCCAGGCCCCCGAGGTGATGGGCTTGTCGGGGAGACATGGGGCATACGAGTCTCGCTCTCCGGAGCTCTAGTGAGGCCGCTCCGGCCCTCGGGCGCCCACGTGTGTCTTCTCTCCGGGCTCTTCACCGGCTCGACCAAGAAGGGCTCCATTTCTCTGGTCTTTTCCAAGGACCGGCTGCTGGTGTCCACGATGGTTTTCCTGGTGACGCTCGTGCCGTTGCCTTCCGGCTTTCTCTGGATGACTCTGTGCCATCGGCCTCCCTCGGGATCGTCGTCTTCTGTCCGGTTCCGGAACGAGGCCGTTCTGGCCCACCTCGGTGTTCTGCCGACGTGGCCTGAAATCTTCAACCTTCCCGCGCACGGACGGGCCGTGTGTTCTCACGTTCGTTCAGCGTCCGCGCGCTCGCAGCTTCATCGGTCACTCCTCTGCCTGCTGCGGTGTTTGGGAGTTTCTTTCCTGTTCCGAAATTTGCAGCTTCTGTGGACGCCTTTTTCTTACTGATTCTGCTGTCGGCAGGGAAATCCCGCATGTCTGTCCGGACAGTGTGCTTAGACGTGAGTTAGGGCCAGGACGGCCTCGGGGTGAGGGTCCTGTCCGCGTGCAGACCGAGCGGGCGCGCAGCTGGTCTGACGCTGTTGCCCTGTTTGTGTTTCTGCCCTCGTCAGGGTTGGAGCGAGCCGTGCTGTGCTCCCTCTTTGCTCCCCGGTTTGTGTCGTGGGGTCCGAGTGTGTCACAGTGCAGGGTTTCTGTCCTGTGTCCCCTGACGTGGGCCTGCATCCGTCGGTGATGCTGCCACATGCATACCGGTCCCCGACACCCCTGACTGTCACCTGACCTCCGTTCCGTTCTCGTACTGCCTCGTGGAGATGGCAGATACCCCGGAAGGCGGGGACTCAGCCCCCCGGGCTGCTCCATTTCTGACACCTGTCCCCAATCCCAGGTAGTCACCGTGGCACTGAGCAACTGTCGCGGACCCCAGGGGTTCGCACATCCCTCCTTGGGGAGGATAGAGCTGCACGGTCAGGGGAAGAGGCACACGGGGTGAGCGCTGGGAGGGTCCCGGGCATCGGACGCCCCCCCCACCCCCCATGCCCAGACGCATCCCACACCCGGAAACTCTGCGCCCCTCGTCTTTACTTCCACGTAGGCCTCCCCGTGTCGCCCCAATGCATCACAATCCCGGTGTCCAGTCGCCGCCTCCACAGAGGGTGGCACGGGGCTGGACGTCCCCAGCGTCTCGGCATCTCGGCCTTCCTGCTGCCCAGGGCCACCTCGTTAGGACGGCAGAAGGACCTGTCAGCCCGCACAGCCCGCGGGAGTCAGGAGCTCTGGGTTCGGAACCGCAGGGAAAGACCCAGTGTCCGAACAGGGGATCCGAGCAGTCCCGTCTCGCAGGGAAGTAGGAGGGTCTCAGACTCGCTGTGCCGGGAGGCGGAGCAGAGACCAGTGTTGGTGTTTGTTACGTCGCCCACGACGGTGTAGCGGATGCTGTGTACGAGGACCCCGGCCCGAGAGGCCACGGGCGGCCCGATGCCCCTTACGCCGCGTTCTGGGAGCGGGAGCCACGGGCGTCAGACGGGCTTGCTGGGTGTGCAGAGTTAGGTACGCGGGCATCGGCGGTGACACGCCCCTCCTCGCAGTGGGGACAGACGCACGGTTCAGGCATCAGCGTGCAGTCTGCAAGGAGGAGATCCTTCTGTGTGCATTCTGTAAAACCGATAGAAAGCTAAATCCCACTATGCTGCACTCCCCTGCAGTGACGATTTGTCCTCTGTACAAGCTCTGCTTTTCTGTGTCTTGCGTGGAAGCGCTCACGTTTCCCGTTCACTTCAGGAGATTAACCGCAAGTCCTGAATGGCAATGTAGGGCAGCACCAAAGCCTTCCAGCTGTCGGATGGTTGGGACCCGGGTCTGCCGGCACATCCTGGGGACTCGCCCACGGAGGGCCCCTTTACGGGACGGTGCCGAGAGCCTTGTGTGTGTGGACCCCTTCGGGGACCGGCATGTGGAGCCACAAGGGGCCACGGTGCCGTCACCACCAGTCCTGCCCGCTGTGAGTGTCCACACACGCGCATGACCACCGCCCAGAGCGTGGCGCCCCGTGTTCCTGGCTCCCTGGGGGTTCTCTTCGGCCCACTCCAGGTCACTGCTCTAGGTCAGCAGCCCGTGCTCTGGCTGGTGTCCTGGTTCGCCTGTCACGACTCGGGCACGGGTGTCCTCCCGCGCAGCGCAGCGTCTGTGAAAGTGTTCCACACCGGCGTGGGGCGCTGCTCTGTCGCTTGTGCCCAAAACACGTGCGTGGTTGTGATGGCCACAGTTTATTCCGCGATGTGGCCCCAAACCGCCACCCTCAGAGGGCGTGGATCTGCCTGTGTTCGTTCAGCGCCGTGCTCGTGGACGCCTGGGCGCTTGCATCGGGGTCCGGGAGGCGCTGATGGCCGGCCCGCTGTGCCCCTCTGCTGCAGGCCTGTGGCTGCCCGCTCTACTGGAAGGGGCCGCTGTTCTGCAGTGCCGGGGGAGAGCGCACGGGGGCCGTCTCTGTCCACAAGTTCATTGCCATGTGGAGAAAGTGAGTCTCGGGCCTGCACGCTGGGGGCGGGTGCCGGGAGGGGAGGCGTGTCCCCAGCCCTGCATGTCCCAGGGCAGCTGCCGCTTCACGGGCTCACGCTGCTGTGGCCGAGATGGCGGGAGGATGGAGCTGAGCCCGAGGGCACGTGGCTGGGTGTCCTGTCCCCTCCCGCGCCAGCGCGTGATCACGCTCGTCATGGGCCCGTGCCCGCCCCGTCACCCGCGTTGGGAGCAGCCTCGCGGGTCTCGTGCGTGGGCGCCGTTGGGACGTCCTCCGCCCTTGCAGGGTCCTCCAGAACTGTCACGACGACGCGGCCAAGTTCGTCCACCTGCTCATGAGTCCCGGCGCGAACTACCTGGTGCAGGAGGACTTCATCCCCTTCTTACAGGTGCGTCTGCGCCGCATGCCGCTCCCCTCCTCTGGGCCCGCCCCCATCTGCACCACACAGAAGCCAGAGGTCGGGCTCCCTTACCTCAGTCCTGCTTCCCACAGAGGTGGCTCAGGGACCAGCGCCTCGTGAGTGTGATGGGACCACGTGTGCCACACAGCATAGGTGTGTGTGAGCGGAAGGACCCCGTGTGCCACGTGGTATAGGCGTGTGAGTGGAAAAGACACCATGTGCCACGCGGTGCAGGTGTGTGTGAGCGGAGGGGCCACGTGTGCCCCACGGTGCAGGTGTGTGTGAGCGGAGGGACCCCGTGTGCCATGCGGTGCAGGTGTGTGTGAGCGGATGGGCCACGTGTGCCCCGCGGTGCAGGTGTGTGTGAGCGGAGGGGCCACGTGTGCCACGCGGTGCAGGTGTGTGTGAGCGGAGGGACCCCGTGTGCCACGCGGTATAGGTGTGTGTGAGCGGAGGGACCCCGTGTGCCACGCGGTGCAGGTGTGTGTGAGCGGAGGGACCCCGTGTGCCACGCGGTGCAGGTGTGTGTGAGCGGAGGGACCCCGTGTGCCACGTGGTATAGGCGTGTGAGTGGAAGGACACCATGTGCCACGCGGTATAGGTGTGTGTGAGTGGATGGGCCACGTGTGCCACGCGGTGCAGGTGTGTGTAGCGGAGGGGCCACGTGTGCCACGCGGTGCAGGTGTGTGTGAGCGGAGGGGCCACGTGTGCCACGCGGTATAGGTGTGTGTGAGCGGATGGGCCACGTGTGCCACGCGGTGCAGGTGTGTGTGAGCGGATGGGCCACGTGTGCCACGCGGTGCAGGTGTGTGTGAGCGGATGGGCCACGTGTGCCACGCGGTGCAGGTGTGTGTGAGCGGAGGGACCCCGTGTGCCACGCGGTATAGGTGTGTGTGAGCGGAGGGGCCACGTGTGCCACGCGGTGCAGGTGTGTGTGAGCGGAGGGGCCACGTGTGCCCCGCGGTGCAGGTGTGTGTGAGTGGAGGGGCCACGTGTGCCACGCGGTGCAGGTGTGTGTGAGCGGAGGGGCCACGTGTGCCACGTGGTATAGGTGTGTGAGTGGCGGGACCACGTGCAGCTTCAGAGCATGAGGCCACAGAGACAGGGGACTCCAGCCCCGGCTGTGTCATCTGATGCGTTAAAAGAGGCTGTGGCATTCCGGAACATTCTGTGCCTCCCTTCAGGCCGAGGGCATCGTTGCACAGACGGAGAGCGTCGAGGACGGACGGTCTTTTGTTCTCAGATCGTCTGTGCCACTGTTCTGAGTGCCGGGGTTATTCCAGCACATGTGACCTAAAGGCCGTGTGACCGTAGCGTGTAAACCGAGGGCATTTAAAACCTCCCTGGCGACCTCGGCGCGGGCCCTTGTGTCTTCACACGCATTGAGTCCCGGTCAGCGGTCGGAGATCACGGGGCTCGCTGTCGTGGACCGGGGCCGTGCGGGTTTCACAGCCTCACTCCCCCGGGCTCTACCCTGTGAGCGGCCGTGGGGCCGGAGGGACCCGTGCGCAGCAGTCCCGTCCCTGGGGAGGTGGCAGGGGCTGGTGATGGACACGGGGGCCCGTGCTCGGCGGGCGCCATGCGAGTCCCCGAGTACCGTCGTATGTTCCGTGTGCAGGACGTGGTGAACACACATCCGGGCTTGGCCTTCCTGAAGGAGGCGTCCGAGTTCCACTCTCGCTACATCACTACTGTGAGTACACGGTGCGGCCGGCGGCCTCGGGCCCCCATTCCTGCCCCGGCACCCACAGGAACGAGCGGCCTGGGCCTCGGGCCGTGGCCCATCTGGACCCCGATGTTCTCACCCACGAATGAGATGTTGGCCGCGCCTGACGAGCGGGGCTGAGCACGGGGTCTTGAGAGGCGGGTGGCCTGGGTCTGAGCCCATGCGTCTGGACGTCCGTTTGCAGCACGGGGCGGGGGTGGGGGGGATGTCCCGGAGAGCCGTGTGCTCTCCCTCCCTGGGGGCTGCTGCCACTCAGCCTGGGACCCCGTCTGGGCTCTCGGGAACGATGTGGCCGCGCTTCGGGCCATGAGGTTCAGAAGCACTTGCGCCCACAGCCCAAGTGTCCGGCACGCGCAGAACGGGTGCCGCGCCTCACTGTTCCCCGGTGCTCTGCTGATGGCCCTCCCTCCTGCAGGTGACACAGAGGATCTTCTACTCCGTGAACAGGTCCTGGTCGGGGAGGATCACGTGCGCAGAGCTCCGCAGGAGCACCTTCCTGCAGGTGGGCGGCCGGCCGGCGGGCACGTGGGCCTCCGTGCGTCCCCACCCCCGTCCGCCCGCCTTCCTGTCCGCCCTCCTCCGTCTTCGGTCCGGTGGTCCCTCCGCCACCCTCCGCTGTGGACCGTCCACCCCACCCTCTACCCGTCCATCCACCCTCCACCCCACACCATCTGTCCTGCGTCCTGCGTCCTTCTCCATTTGTCCTGCGTCCTGTCTTCTGCTCTCTCCCGTCCGTTCTCCGTGTTCTCTCTTCCAGTCTCTTCCGTTCCTTCTCCATCCTTTTGTTTCCACTTGTCTGTTCCCATCCTCCGTGCTCTTCTGCTGCGACCTTCTCTTTGTCTCCTGTCCTTCTCCTCTCGCTCTCTATCCCGTCTTCCACTCTCTTCCATCTGTCTTCCATCCGTCACCCGTTGGTGCCCCGCTCTCCATCCTTCCGTTCTCCACCCTCCTCTCTCCGTCTGTACCCATCGACCCACCCATCCTGCAGGAGAAATGGCCCCTCGGCCGTGGGGAGCAAGGTGTCCTCTTCACTCAGGTTCGGTGCTCATGTGGGCAGTCGCGAGGAGGACGGCCGTCCGCCCACGTAAGGAGGCCCGAGGCCGTGAGAGGCTCGGCACTGGCAGGGCTGCCGCGTGTCGCCAACAGTACGCGGGCTGAGTCTCGGGCACAGCCCTGATGGCAGTGCGCTCCCGACCTGGGCGCTGTGCTCCCGACCTGGGCGCTGTGCTCCCAGCCCCAGGCCTGGCTTGACCGGTTCTGGGCTCTCCAGGGACACCTGGGAGGTCCCACCCGCAGGAGACCCAGCTGCCGTGACAAACAGTCTGTTGGGTTTGTTTTGCAGAACGTGGCGCTCTTGGAAGAGGAAGCGGACATCAATCAGCTGACAGAGTACTTCTCCTACGAGCATTTCTATGTCATTTACTGCAAGTTCTGGGAGCTGGACACGGACCACGACCTTCTCATCGATTCCCAGGACCTGGCCCGGCACAATGACCATGGTGAGTGTGCGGCCTGTGTGGGACAAGGGGACCGACGAGAGCCGGCCCCTCAGGCGCCCCGCCCTGTCCAGTACCACCGGCCATGGCCAGCTCTCCGGCACTGGACTGTTCCTGCACGACGTACATATGGGAGACGCAGGCTGCACACGCACGAGACACGGGAGGGACAGGGACACACGTGGGACGTGCAGGACACACAAGATGGGCACAGACATGGGTCACGATACACACGGGAGACAGAGGCACACGCGCGGGGTGCTGACCCGCCTGCATAAGGAGGCTCCAGCTGTACGAGCGCTGGTGCCGCGGGGTTGCCTGCGGCAGCCAGGCTGAGGCTGGGGTGCGACCCTGACCTGGGTGTTGTGACCGGAAGGCAGGCGGAGGAGGTCAGAGCTGACGCCATCCCGTGCAGCCCAGAGGCAGGTCTCCGTGGAGGAGCCGTGTGTTCAGTGTTGGCATGTGTGCATCCGGGCGAGCAGTCCCGGTCTCTGCGGCTGCTGTGACGGGGGCCCAAAGGGTCAGCAGAGAATCCTCAGAGCATCCAGAGTCGAGGACTTTGTGCACCGTGTCCCGGGAGGGCTGTACGGGAGTTTGCGGAAGGGCTTGTAAGCAGTGGCCACAGCCCGGGCCTCCCGCGACAGGAACGCACCCTCCCCCAGCTCCGGGGACCAGAGGCTGAGATCCAGGCGGGGCAGGGCCGTGTCCCAGGGGAGGGTCCTGCCAGCTTCTGGGGCTCCAGGCGTCCCTGGGCCTGTGGACGCTGCCCTCCCATCTCTGCCTCCGTCTTCCCGTGGCTTCTCCTCTGTGTCTCTGTCTCCTCCTACGAGAAACGCTGGATTTAGGGCCTCCCTGATGCAGGATGGGGTCATCTCAGGGCTTTCTCTGAATCACATCTGCAAAGACCTGTTTCCATTCAAGGCCGCACGTCCGGGTCCCAGGAATCAGGATTTGGACGTGGTTTTCTGGGGAGGCACAATTCAGCCTGTTGTGACACGCAGTCATTTTGTATCCGGGTGACATCCATTACGGTGTAGGATGCGTTGGGAGATGTGGAAAGAGACTGTCTTCGTTCCTCCGTCTTGTGGGTGCCGGGCTTGGTGTGCACCGAGCTGTGTCCCTCCAGAATTGAGTCGCTGGAGGCGCGTTCTCCGGGTCTCCAGAACGGGACCGGAAGTGCCAGTGGGGTCTTTAAAGAGGTGATTACGGTAGAACGAGGTCAGTAAGTGGCCCTGATCTCCTAGGACGGGGGTCTCACAAGAAGAGGATGGGGACACAGACACACACGGAGGGACGACGATCGCGTGAGGACGCGGGGAGCACCCGGGGTCTGCACGGCCCGGAGCGAGGCCTCGGGAGAGCCCGCCTCGGCCCCGCCTGGGTCTCAGACTCCCCGCCCCCCCGGGACGAGGAGAAGATACGCCTGTGTTGTCTGAGCTGCCCCGTCGGGGTGCTCTGTGACGGCTGCGCCCGCGGACCGACGCGGTGCTTTTCCCTTCTCGTTTGTCCGCTTGTAGTCACACACATTTGCTGTGACCGCAAAGCGAGCGCGTTTCAGGCGGAGCATCTGAGAGCGTGACTCCGCGCGTCACCCTGCCTCTGTCTCCGTGCTCCCAGGGCAGTTTTCACTCTGCCGCTCTGACTGGGCTCCGTCGTGGGGACGGGAAAGCTGTGGGCAGCGCCCCGGGGGGGACACACGCGGGACAGGAGGTTCCCTGGGTGCCACCCCCCAGGGCTGGGGCTTGGCGTCTCAGAGCCGCCCTGCCCTGCCAGTCCTGAGCGCCGGCTGCTGGGCCCCGGCCGCGGGTGTGTGCGGGCGGCTCACGCCTGACTCTGTCTCTGCAGCCATATCCACCAGGATGATCGAGAGGATATTTTCGGGGGCTGTGACGAGGTACGTCTTGAGGTCGTCGTCTTGTGGTTGTGGCCGGTGTTCTGTGCCTGAGTCCGGTTCTGTCTCACTCGTTCCATAATGTGAGCTGCTTGTCGAGGGCGAGTGCCGTTGTCACCGCAGGTCGTGAGGGGGACACACGTGACAAGGACTTTGTCACACGAGGTCATAAATAAGGCAGGATACGTGCTACTGTCACGTGAGGTCACAGTGGAGGACATCTTTGTCACAGGAGGTTATTATGAAGGGAGACACGTGCCATTGTCACACAAGCTCATAAGGGGAGATGCAGCTTTGTCATGTGATGTCATTGGGGGACACCCAGAGTTCTGTTACACCAGATTGTAAATAAGGGAACATACCTCTTTGTCATGTGAGGTCATAAGAACGGGGGGCAAACACCATTCTTCATGAGGTCATCAGTAAGGGGTGGGGGAGGACCGGCCCCACGTTGGTGGGTCATGTCAGGCCCTGGGCGTCTGAGGGGGCCCTGGAGTAGGGGCATCGGAGGCCATGAGGCAGCTGTGACTGAGGCCACAGAAGCCACCCCCGCCCCGTCTGCAGTCCCAGGGCAACCTCTGCAGGCCTTCCCCAAGCAGGAGCCCGGCGTGGGACAGGGCCAGACGCAGGGAGGTGAGCGGGGTCTCTCACCTCACCTTCTCCTCCCGACGTATGTTCTGTCTGTTGGTCTCCACCCTGAACCCAGGGGCAGAAAAGTCCAGAAAGAAGGAAAAATAAGCTACGCTGACTTTGTTTGGTTTTTGATCTCTGAAGAAGACAAAAAAACTCCAACCAGGTACGTATGTGATGGCTGTCCCGGTACAGCAGTTGGAGGCCGAGGGCTAGCGGCTGTCCCTGAGCATGGGCGCCACCAGGGGTCCATCCAGGCAAGGCCGGTCCCAGGCAGGGTCCACACTGGGCAGGGCTGGCCTGGATGGCGTCCTCCCTGGGTGCAGTGAGGCCCAGTGGGTTCAGTCCCCAGCTGGCGCTGACCGCCTGTGACCGCAGCATCGAGTACTGGTTCCGCTGCATGGACCTGGATGGGGACGGCGCGCTGTCCATGTTCGAGCTGGAGTACTTCTATGAGGAGCAGTGCCGCAGGCTGGACAGCATGGCCATCGAGGCCCTGCCCTTCGAGGACTGCCTCTGCCAGATGCTGGACCTGGTGAAGCCGCAGAGCGAAGGTAATGTTCCTGGAAATGGAACGCCCCATGTGAGGGGATGACCCCTCATGAGGGAACGTAGCCATGTGAGGGGATCTGTCTGAGGTGATTACTCACTGTGAGCTGCGATGTCCCCTCACGTGAGGGACTCGTCGTGTGAGGAGATGTACCCCCGTGATGGGATTTGCCCGTGTGAGGGGAACACATCATGTGAAATGTGTCCCTGTGTTAGGGGACATATCATGTGAGGTGATTTTTCTCCCTATGAGCTATGATGCCCCCCATGTGAGATGTTCCCCTTTGTGAGGGGACACATTGTGTGAGGTGGTTCCCCCATGTGAGAAGATGTGTGTGTGAGGTAACATGTCATGTGAGATGTCCCCATCTGAGGGTCACGTAATGTGAGGTGATCTCCCTTCCCCCTCATGAGATGTGATGATGTGATGTCACCCCATGTGAGGGGATGTCCTCCTGTATGAGGGGACACATCATGAGGTGATTTTCCCTGTGAGATGCGATGCCCTCTCCCTTGTGAGATGTCCCCCTGTGTGAGATGTCCTCATGTAGGGAGGACACATCCTTTGAGGTGATTGCCCTTCCCCCATGAAATGTAATGCCATGTGTGAGGAGATGTCCCCCTGTGTGAGGTGACAAAATGTGAGAGAATGTCCCTGTGTGAGGAGACACATAATGTGAGGTGATCTCCCCCCCGCCCCGTCCCCATGAGATGTGATGCTCTTCCGTGAGGGGATGTCCCTGTGTGAGGGGACATGTCTTGTGAGGTGATTTTCCCCTGTGAGCTGTGATGCCCCCTCATATGAGATGTTCCTCTTGTGAGGTGACACATCGTGTGAGGTGATTTTCCTCCTCTGAGATGTGATGCTGCCTCCCTCTATGTGAGAAGTCCTCTTGTGTGGAGAAATGTAATGTGAGGTGATGTCCCCCTCCCCATGAGATATGATGTCCCCCTGTGTGAGGGGACATGTAATGTGAGGTGATCTCCCCTTGCCTCCGTGAGATGTGATGCTCCCCCCATTTGAGGGGATGTCCTCCTGTGTGAGGGGACACATTGAGTGAGGTGGTTCTCCCTGTGAGCTCTGATGCCCCCTCATGTGAGACCTCCCCTTTGTGAGGGGACACATCATGTGAGGTGATTTCTCCTCCCCCATGAAATGTGATGCCTTGTGTGAGATGTCCTATGTGAGGAGACAGGTTGTGTGAGAGGGCACGTAATGTGAGGTGATCTCCTTCCTCCTCCATAAGATGTGATATGATGTTACCCCATGTGAGGGGTTGTCCTCCTGTATGAGGGGACACATGAGATGCGATGCCCTCCCCCTTGTGAGATGTCCCCCTGTATGAGTTGTCCTCCTGTGAGGGGGACACGTTGTGTGAGGTGATTTCCCTTCCCCCATGAAATGTAATGCCCTGTGTGGGGAGATGTCCCCCTGTGTGAGGAGACACAATGTGAGAGGATGTCCCTGTGTGAGGGTGACACCTCATGTGAGATGTCCCCCTGTGTGAGGGGACACATAATATGAAGCGATCTCCCCCCTCCATGAGATGTGATGCTCCTCCGTGAGGGGATGTCCCTGTGTGAGGGGGACACATAATGTGAGGTGATCTCTATCCTCTGCCCCTGTGAGATGTGATGTGATGCCCTCCCAACGTGAGGGAATGTTCTTGCGTGTGAGGGGACACATCGTGTGAGGTGATTTCTCCCAGTGGCTGTGATGTCACCCCCCCCATATGAGATGTCCTCTGTGTAAGGGGGAACCCAAGGAGACATTCCCGTGGTATTGTGTCCCTACCTGCGTGAGGCTAAGTCCCCTCTGCAAGATGTGAGGGGCATCCCATGTGAGATGTGCTCGTGTGAGGGGATCCCCCCCGTGTGAGATGTCCCCCTGTGGTACGCCCGCATGTAAGGGATACCCCGTGTGATGGGATGTTCTTCCTGTAAGATGGGATGCCTCTGTGTGAGGGCACATTTCCCTTAAGTGAGGGGATTCTGTCATATAAGGAGATGTCCCCATGTGAGGTGTGATACCCCGTGTGAGAGACACCCTTGTGAAAGGACATGCACTCAGGAAATGAACATCCCTACTCTGAGTTGGTGATGGGGGTGATGGGGAGGTCTGGTACCAACCATATTGTCACAAGACCCCACTCAGGACTGGGTGAGCTGGTGTCATGTGTGACATGAGCACCCTTGTTTACCGGTGGTGGTCACTGTTGGGTGTGAAGACAACACAGTGTGTCCCGGCTGTCTCCTGTCTCCTTCAGGCCCCATGTGTCCCGCCTTGGCTCTCACCCGTGCTGAGGGCCCTGTCCTGTTGGGTGCGCATACCCGTCCTGCCAGGGTCAGGAAGGCAGATGTCCCTGACCCCACATCTCCCTGGATTCCCACCTTAGGGACCTCAACCCCAAGTTCCTGGTGTGGGGTGGTGCCATGGGCACCTTTCTCCTTCTCCTCCCCATCCTGGGATCGTACCTGGGATCCTCCTGGCACCCCTCAGCTGAGAAGCCTGTGTCCAGGGAGAGGCCAACTGTGCCACAAGGAGGGACCCCAGGACACTTCAGAGGTCAAAGGGACAGAGGGAGACTTTTCCCAAACTGTGATACCTAGATGAGTGTTGTTTCCACGCTGTGGGATCCTGGTCGGGGGGTATTTATGGTCTTTGAGAGTCGTTCTGGGCACATCCAGGTCCTCCTCCCTAGCGGTGGCTTTCCTCCTGTCCTGCTCCATGATGTGTGCCTGGGTGCCCCCTGGTGGCCAGAGACGGTTCCTGCACTCCGCGTCCTTGTCTGTCTTCTGACCCATTCAGGGGCACACGGGACCCCCCGCTTCTGGCCCACACCGCTCCCCGACTTAGCCTCCCGCCCACACAGGAACCACCTCGTGCGGTGGCCTTAGGCCCAGTTGCGCAGAAAAGACGGTATCGCGCCACGTTCTCTGAGCCGCGTCAGACGCCGATTAGCGCGAGTCCGTCTGGGACTAATCGTCTGAACCGTCTCGTGTCCTGCAGGGAAGATCACCCTCCGGGACCTGAAGAAGTGTAAACTCGCCAACGTGTTCTTTGACACCTTCTTCAACATCGAGAAGTACCTCGACCACGAGCAGAAGGAACAGGTCTCCTTGCTCAGGGTGAGTGTGGCGAGGAGCACGTGGGGTGCCAGCTGCGTCTGCGCCGCGTGACACACGTGTTTTGTCCAGGAGAGCGACAGCGAAGGCCCTGAGCTGTCCGACTGGGAGAAGTATGCGGCCGAGGAGTACGACATCTTGGTGGCCGAGGAGGCTGCAGGGGAGCCGTGGGAGGACGGGTGAGTGTGGGACAGGATGTGGGGACGGCCAGGAGGGACGTGGGTGGTAGGTGGGCAGTGGGCGCCTCCCTTCCCGTGTCCACCTGACTCCCAATGGGCTCAGGCCGGAGATGGTGGCTCGTGGCGGCTGCCTGCCCTCTTCCTTCAGGCGGCGGTGACCTTCACGAGACAAGCGTGGGCAGCTCTGGGTGGGGAGGAGAAGGTGCTGCTGGGTGTCCTGAGTCCCGCAGGAAACCCACACACGCCCGGCTGCGACCTGTGCGTGGGCCCGGCCCCAGAGGGGCTCTGAGAGGCCCCTTCCCGGGGTCCCGGGGGCTGCCGAGCCAGGCCCCAAGTGTGCAGAATCCCCAGAACCCTGGCTGTGAGAGCAGGGGGGCCCGGCCCCGGCCCGTCCCGGGGCTCCTCCGTCCGCCCCTTTCCTGGACACAGATTTGGAGGTGCTGCTGCTCCTCTGCCCCGAGAGCAGGGCCCAGGAGTCCAGCCAGCAGGGCCCGGGGCAGGCCGTGCCGTCAGGCTGCGTGAGGCCTACGGCCCAGAGCCCGGCCCCATCCCCCCGCTAACAGCCCTCCTGCCCACATGCTCCCCTGGGCTCCCTGCCCGCATCATGGCCGGCTCCCTTCTGTCCCGAGCCTTGGGTCACTGGGATCCCGGCTCATCTCATGGCCGGTCCATTCCTCCCACCAACTGCGGGGAATGCTCACAGCCCAGGGCTGGGTCCTGGAGAGCCCGGCTTGGACGACGACCCAACAGACCCCCCCTGCCCCCCCCCCCCAAGAGTCGCCACAGCTGGGAACCTTGTCCTTGCTATTTGCTCGAGACCAATGCAGGGAGCCAGGCCTCGAGGCCCCTTTGCCGCCACCGTCCCCTCCCCCGTGACTGAGTGCATGTGGCATCGACAGGGGTTCCTCCTCCCAGGCCTGTGGCCCGTCCCAGTCCCACTCTCCAGGCCTGGGCCTTCAGGTGCGTACACAGGCCTGGGTTCCGCGGTGGGGACGCAGGTGTCCCACACACTCCTGACGGGCGCTGGTTGCACGCATGTTCTCTGGTGCCTGGGTGGGGGTCACGCAGGGTCAGGTGTGTTTGCACACGTGGAATACAGGCCTGGACTAGGACTGGAGCCCATGGTAGGGCGTCCCCTCCGCCCTCAGGAACGGGACCTCCATGCAGGAGCTCTGGGTTTGGTGGTACAGGGCTGCCTGCTCGGGGATCCCAACCCCCAGCTCCAAGAGGATCTCAAAACGGCAGGGGACACTTGAAGCGACCCCGGGCCCTCCCCACTCAGGTTCAGGGCAGGGGCTGGGCTGGGCTTCGCCTGGCAGTTGTGGTTTTCCTGGACACCGCAGAGGCGGGACCCGCCTTCCCCTCACACAGGCCGTGCCCGCATAACCTGTCGGTGAGCCGCGGCTGTTGGTGGGCGCGTGGGGGACCCGTGTCCTGGCTGAGCAGTTTCCCGGCTCCAGGTGACCCCCCTGCCAGGCCACAGATGTTTGGTGGTTTCTCGTCTGGTTCTGGACAGATGTGAGCAGCGCCGCTGTGAACCACTCCCACCCTGGCCTCGTGTGGACGTGGGTTCTCACGTCTCTGGGCTCCATGCCCAAGGCCGCGGATCATGACGGGACACCTGTAGACCTTCTGCAGAACCCACGCAGTGACGTCCCACGTGGCCGCCCTGGGGACGGTCCTCGCGGTCTGTGGTGGTTGACGGGTCAGCCCGTCCTGGGCGTGGCCCCTTGTGCCCCTTGTGTGTTTGGGTCCTGGCCGCTGTCGGTCCCCCGGGGGTGTGCTGGGTCTTTGTGCTTCTGCGCGTTGGGCCGTCCGCTCTCTCACTGAGGCTTCAGGGCTCCGGGTGCGAGTTCTGTCGGATCCGTGGTTGGCTTTCCCTCTGCATTCGCGGCCCTGTTTGTTGGAATGTGTGTCCGAGACACTGCTCACGTGGATGAGGTTTTAGGTCCCCATCCGCTGCCGCCTCGGACTAGGCCTCTGGTGTCCGGGTCAGTCTGCTGGCCTTGCCCAAACCCACGGCGACGTGGCCCACGATTCAGGGCTTCCCGGTCCACGTCCCAGTCTGTGGCCTGTGCTGAGCTGCCGTGGGGCCTGAGCGAGGGTCCAGGTCCCTCCCCCGGTGCCGGGGCTCCGTCTGGGGCGGAACCACCCACGGGGCCGGCACGTGTGTTTACGGTGAGGCGTGCCTGTGCGGGGTCTCCCGAACGTACCGGGTCTGTTTGCGTTTCCGCAGGAGTCGTGGAATCCGCGTGTGGCTCTCCGGGCGAGGCCCGCGCGCCCAGGGCGGGGTCTCGGGTGGAGGTTGGAGAACGGACTCCCCAGCCCTGCTGGCGGGGGGGTGGGGGGTTCGGACCGGTCTGTGCTCTTCACTAGCCACCCCTACCGGGGTTGCGTCTGTGGCTCCACCGAGACTCGGCAACCCCTGGTCGGATCCCACCGGCGTTCCTTCTCCGGTCATGCCGTCGGTTCCTCGGCCGATACGGCTGATTTCAAGATAAGCTTGTCCATTTGTACAGAACAGCAGGGGAAGGTTCGATTTTTCCAAAATTCCTGGTGGTGTGGAGACGGCCGGTCTCGAAGGTGTCCTCACCCACCAGCGTGTCTCTGTGCTCGGGTCTCGGGCTCTTTGCCTGGACCTGTCTGTCCTTGGTCACGTAAGTGCTTCTTGACACGAGATATGAGAAGGTTTAACCCTGAGATCGTGGTCGTTCGTGGGAAGCGCGCACTGTCACGGCGTGTTGGTCCGTGGCGCGCACGTGTGTCCCACGCACCTGTCGGCCGCGGGGGCATTCGCATCGGTTCTTTGGGACTCCGTGTGGACGGGCGCGTTGCCGGTGAGGACGCCTTCTTGTTCGCCGCCGCGCTTCTAGGACATCCGCGACAGTGCGGGGAGCAAGGGGGCGCGTGTCCTCCTGTGGTTCCCAGTCCTGCACGCAGACGGGTCGTTACCGACCCCACGCTCTGATGGCGGCCCAGAACACACAAACCCCGCTCAGTGTCCAACCCCGTCCACAAACTTGATTTGTGGCCTCGTACCTCATGGCTCCGCGTCTCGTGCTGGAGTCCAGGGAACACTGGCGTCCGAGTGCAGGCACGTTCCTCCTCCTCCCTTCAGGAGGAAGGAACCCGCCAGGGACCGCTTCGGGCCTGGGGCTCCCACGCAGTGACCTCCCAGCCGACTGGGGGCTGCCGGCAGTGTCCCGCCCCGACCGGGACGGCCCCTCCGTGCTCACCGTGTGCTCCTCGCAGGTACGAAGCCGAGCCCAGCCCCGTGGACCAGAAGCTGGGCTCCCTGAGGTCTCCGCTGGCCCAGAGGCCCTTCTTCGAGGCGCCGTCCACCTTGGGCACCGTCGACCTATACGAGTACGTGTGTGAGGACGATGACCTGCCGCCCGCGTGACCTGGCCCCAGAACTGGACGCAGAGCCGCTGCCATGTAAAGAAAAGGACCGTTTGTTCGTTGAGTTTTTATAGAAAATGAAGTAATTTGTATGGGATGAAAAGTTTTTATTTGTCCAACACGGAAGCCGGTCCGGTGGTCATTGACCGTGTGTCCCCACGTGTCCGGCAGGAGATGCCGTCCGTCCGGAAGCCCCTGGCTGGGCCTGGCGGGGAGAGACGTACCGTGTAGGTCCTGAGTGCGCGTGTCTGGAGTCTCACCGGCTCGGCCGGCCGTGTCCTCGGAGGGGAGCTACTGCTGCACAGGGGCAGCCCCGGGGGCGTGAGCCGCGCACCGACCCCCGGGTGTCGGACGGTCCTGTGCCGTTCTCACGCGTCGGTCAGGAACATTCCAGGGGCCCCGGGACCTTCCGTCCGTCCACAGGCGCATCTCCGGGCGCCGCCCCAGCCGCAGCCCTGCACACGGGGTACGGGTCGGAGCACGTCTCGTGCGTACTTACGTTTTCGTGTCAATGTACAAAACGTGTAAAGTTAACTTTTATTTGGTGTGTGTAGCAGTTTAAAAATGTTTTACGAGATCACGTTTGTATTTTCGAATAAAGAATTTAAGGATTTTCTGTGATGGGCTCGGCTCGCCCAGCCCACGACACAGACACAGCACACAGAGATCACAAAGGGCACAGATGCCAGGCAGGGACGCTACTGGGGACAGACGGCAGTGACACCACGGGAGACCACGCCGTGTGCATGGCTCTGGGGCACAGCAAGTCCAGCCGAGGGTCACGGGCCGTGGGGCCCGGAGTGTCTGTCAGGGTGTCCCTCCCGCCGAGCCCTGCCCGCGGGCAACCCATGTTCTCCAGGCCACCGTCAAGGGCTATGCTCCCCCACAGCAGCTGCCACGGTCCCGGGGAGGGGACAGCCAGAGGCACACGTGTCCCTCCTGGACGGCAACCCGCCAGGCCCAGGTCTGCGCAGGCCTGAGCTCCCTAGGCCCACGTCTACACAGAAGACCCCCAGGCCAGGTCTACACAGGGTCCTCCACAGGACGCCCCCACGGGTCCTCCGGCTCCTGAGCCATTCTTGCCCGGGCATGACTGGCCGGAGTCCTCCCCGCGGCCCGGCCTCGCTCTGCATGTCCACTCGGGGCAGCCTCGTGCACGCCGTGGCCCAGAGCTCGGTTTGGCACCAACACGGATCGGAGGCGCGGAGCCCCCAGCACGTCGGGCTCAGCCAATGCGCGTCCTGCCCAGCCCGCGTCGGACGCAGCCAGTTTGTCCGAGCGTGCGGGAGCGGAGCCGACCACCGGCCGCGGGCTGTGGGCACCAGACGCCGGGAATCGCCCAGCCGCGGCATCCTGAGCCGGAAAGGAAGCGCGGACGGTCCGGCCAGAGCCGCGCCACACAGGAGCAAGCCCGCCGGGGGGGCCGGCGCCGTGGTCCACAGTGGACGAGGCGGCTTCCGGGACCTTCCAGCCAAGCACAGGGGTCGCCAGAGAAGCCGCAGGCGGGTAGGCACCTGGTGGGTCGGTTGGGGGGGGGGGTGCGGGCACCCCAGGGGCCCCAGTCCACGGTCACGTGACCCTCTCTCCTCACACGCGGCCGGAGTGCGCAGGTGCGGGAGGCGGGGGTCACTGCCGTCCGCCTGGAGCCCCGGGGGTCTGCGTCAGCCACACCTGGACGCCACGGGCTCCCCAAGCCCAGGAACTCAAGTCGACCACCGAGGAGGAACTTGGAACTGCTGACGGAGTCCCACAGGCCCCGAGTCCTCTTTAGTCCGACGCGCCCTGGGGACGGAGAGGACGACGCTCAGAACCCCAGACACATGGACGGAGAGGTGGATAGCGGTGCACACTGTGGCCAGGCTGGTTCCCACTCAGCGTGGGGTGGGAACACTGGGTGGGCTGCGCAGTGGACGGAGGGCACCAAAGCTTGGCCAGGACGCGGGTGGGCGGGGGACACGGCCTTCTGCTGCCTGAGACCCCAGGCTGACGCACGGACCCTGGCCCCCGGTGTCCATGGGGGGGAACGGGGCTATCCACACGAGGCTGCCGTGCCAGAGCACCGCTCTGAGGGCCGCACCAGATCCGCGGATCTTGGGGGCCAACGGGCAGGAGCCAGATGCCAAGGACCCCAGGGCACCCTAAAACCCAGTGTCCTGAGCCAAGCAGGCCTGGTGATGGGCACCACACCCAGCCTCGGGGCCCCAGCACACCGCGGGAGCCTGGAGACGCAGCCGGCACCTGGGACGGCTCAGGGCCCTGTCTCATCGCAACCCAGCAGCCTCAGACGGTCCACAGGCCACACACCGGGTGAGCTGCCGGACCACAGCCGAATCCCACCACCCCCCGAACGTGCGGACAGACCTGCCTCCACCCACAGTGGGCACAGAGGCCAGTGTCACCCGGGAGACCCATCAGATGGGATGTTCTGCCTTTATACCACCCTGAGAAACGTGGGCCGTGGCAGGAAAGGCAGGCCTGGGCCCCCGCCCCCACGTGGCCACCACCCACAGCCCCAGCCCGCACCAACCTCGTGGACGGAGATGCCCTCCACGTCCACGTCTTCGTTGGAAGAGTTCTCAGAGTCCTCCGATGACAGGAAGTCAACATCAAAGACGTCCCTGCCGGAGACCAAGGGTGGCTGCTTGCCAGGGAGACCAAGATAGGGCCCCAGGCTACGGCAGGGGCCGTGGGAGCCCAAGCCCTGGAGGGAACAGGTGTGTATGGCCCCAGAAAACACAAGACACGGAGAGACATGGACGAGGAACAGCCCTAAGTCACAGGCAACCAGTAACACCTCTAACGCTGTCACATCCCACCCTGCGCCGTGGGCAGTCGTGGACAGTCGTGGGCTGTGCTGGGCAGTTGGTGTGGGGGAGACGAGATGAGTCCCTGGCTACACCCTAGAGCATGACCTTACAGGACAGCAGTCTCTGCACGTGTGCCACACACAACCCTCTGCCTGCCTCAGACCCACACGCACACACGTCATTGCCTCAGACCCATGCGGACCGCCCCCACCTTCAGACCAGCCCCGTCCCTGTCTCAGACCCAAGCGGGACCCACGTCACCGCCTCAGACCCACGCAAGACCACGTCCCAGCCTCAGTACCACGTGGGACCCCCATCAGACCAGCATCCCTTCACAGCCATCCCAAGGCTCTGCTCTGGAGAAACCCGTAAGGCTGACCAGGAAACCAGGCAGGCAGAGGCTGACAGGCTGCCCGCCGACGGCAGACCCCTGCACCCCAACCTGGAGTTCGAGGGCCTCACCTCTTGGACTTCTGGCCCTTGGAGGAATTTCGTGGCTCTCTGTCCCCCGCGCTGGAGCTGGCCAGGGTGTCTGGTGTCCAGGTGGAGCACGTCCCCACGGGCAACTCTGCGGGACCGGGAGTGGTCAGCCATGGGGCCCAAGGGCCACCCCTCCCGACCCCAGACACCCTTCCCACCTTGGGGCCGCTTGCTGTCTTTGCATATGGCGTCAAACGGGTTGGCGGCGGGCTCTTCCTCCCCCTGGGCCACGTAGTCTGTCCTTATCAGGGACTTGCGATAGACGAGCATGGGGTTCATGTCCCCTTCCCCAAACACAGGCAGGCCCTCAGGGATGGAGTCCTGGAAGTGGGTGAGTCTGGGGACAAGGGAGCACGAGGCAGGGGGAGTCAGAGAACACCCAGCCCAGGTCCCCAGGAACCCATGGCCCCTGGCCCCCATGTTCAGGCTCAGGGCTGAGGCCCAAGGAACCGTGCTAGAGGAGCGCCACCTGGTGGCCACAGTCAGTGCTGCAGCCCAGAGCCCAGCGCCCCCCAGAACCCCAGAGAGCAGCCCTGGTCAGTGCAAGGGCCCAGATAGAAGCCCTCACTCAGCAGAGAGCCTTCCGGTTTCTGCGTCCCCCGCCCCACCGGGCCACAGTCTGTGTTTCCACCCCTGCACCCCCAGAGCCCATCCCCACGCCGACCGTCCAGGGGTCCCCGTCCCCGGGGGACCGGGGCACTCACGCGGCTTGTCGCTCTGCAGGGGGGATCTTGCAGGAGAACTCGGCCAGAACCAGCAGGAAGCTGAGGTTGGGGAACCTCTGCCGGGCCTCCTCCTCTTCAGGCACGGGGGACTCGGAAAAGGCAAACGCCAGCCCACGCCTGGGGACAGGGTGTGCAGTGGGGAGCTAGGGCGATGGGCAAAGGCAGACGGGGAACGGCTGGGGTGTCAAGTGGGGCTCACACGGGAAGTAGAAGGGTGGGGTCAGGTGAGGCTCAGGGCGCCAGGTGGGACTAACCTGAAGGATGGGGGCAAAACTGGGGAGCACAGTGTCAGGTGGGGTCAGACAGGTCATGGGGTCAGACTGGGGAGCACAGCGTCAGGTGGGGTCAGACCGGGGATGGGGTCATAGGAGCACAGCGTCAGGTGGGGTGAGACCAGGGATGGGGTCACAGCGGGGAGTACAGCGTCAGGTGGGGTGAGACCAGGGATGGGGTCACAGCGGGGAGCACAGCGTCAGGTGGGGTGAGACCGGGGATGGGGTCATAGGAGCACAGCGTCAGGTGGGGTGAGACCAGGGATGGGGTCACAGCGGGGAGTACAGCGTCAGGTGGGGTCAGACCGGGGACGGGGTCACAGTAGGGAGCAGAGCGTCAGGTGGGGTCCGACCGGGGATGGGGGTCTCAGCGGGGAGCACAGCGTCAGGTGGGGTCAGACTGGGCACGGGGTCACAGCAGGGAGCACAGCGTCAGGTGGGGTCAGACCAGGGATGGGGTCACAGCGGGAAGCATAGCGTCAGGTGGGGTCAGACCAGAGACAGGGTTAGACTGGGGAGCACAGTGTCAGGTGAGTTCAGGCCAGGGCTGGGGTGCGTAGGGTGTTGTCACAGCACCCCGTACCAGCAGGTACCTGTGGATCAGGTGGGCCGCGTCACGGGCACGGTCAAAGCCGAGGGTGAGCGCAAAGCGGCGTGCCAACAGCCGGATGGAGTAGAAGGGGCCGCAGATGAACTCGATGGGGTCGTAGCCCATGCCATACGTGTCCACGTGCTTCTGGAACAGCTGTAGGAGCACAGGGGCGGTGGAGTCAGGGCCACCAGGGGCATGTCCCACGAACCAAGGTTCAGCACATCCCGAGATGCCTCCCTCCACCTCCCACCACCCCCCAGAGGTAAAACAGCACAGAGAAGGGACAAGTTGCTGGAGCACAGGGCCTCCAGCCGATGACATCCACGGGGGACAGGGCAGGGATCCTTGGGACAGCCACCTTGAGGCCGGGATGCCGAGGAGCGGGGAGCAGGTGGCACAGACCAAGATGTGCCCAGGAGCCAGGAGCCTGCAAACGTCCCGTGCACACCCGTACTGCCCACATCCCACCTGGTCAGCCGCAGCTCCGGTGTGTGTGTGTCAGACGGAACAGAAAACCCACAAGGGGGACGGCGCTCCTGATTTACAGGGAAAGCACACACCAAATGGGACACAAGGGGGCTTGAGATGACAGGAAGGTGCCCCCGACGTGCCATGCTTGCTCTGGGGAATCAGGGTCACCTCAGTGTCGTACACGCAGACCCGTTCCTGGGCCAGGAGGAGGGAGGCCGTTTCCAAAGGAACAGAAAATGGCAGCAAACAGTCCAACCTAAAGGCAGACCTCAGTGTTGGGGCCAAGAGTCTGCATGGCCTGTGGAATCGGGACCGAGAAGCCGTGTTCCAGGAAAACCACGGGACAGAGATGGTCTAGCAAGTGCCCCCAGAGAGACCTGGCCACCGCACCCACAGGCAGAATGGGCACAAGGACCAGGAACCCACACTGGCAGCGGGGATGCCAGATCCCGGCCCTTCCTGATACACCCACGGAGGCTCAGCTCCCCAGAGAGAAACGAGTCCACGGCGCCCACGGCACTACGGACACTGGCAACAGTCAGCCGTGTAGGGAGCCGTGACCCCAGCACTGCGGACCAAAGGCAGGCCTTGCAAAGAGCTCAAGCCGGTGGGCAGCCCCAGACTCAGTGCACAAAGCCAGGATCGGGCAGAGAAGGGACAGAAGTCATCGGGTCCCGAGTCACCGCTGCCACGGAACCCCACACGGGCTCGGCGAGAACTCCCCACACGTGGACGGAGACCCCAACTACAGGCAGACACACTCGTCTGGCAGCACAACAGAGCACAGACAAGCCACGTGTCCAGTCGTGGTTCCACGGATCTGGGTGAACCAGCTGCCACGGGGATGGAAGGACCAGAGTCAGACACGGGACACGCACTCACACGGCGTCATGACAGACTGATGTGGAGAAGGCAGACGCCCACCCTCAGGATCAGTGGATGGTGGGGGGGGTGGACACCGCCCTGAGGGTCAGCAGGTGGGGGGGGACGCCCACCCTGAGGGTCAGTTGACGCGGGAGGGGGACCTGGGGGGGTACACCACCCTGAGAGTCGGGGACAACCCGAATGACCATCAGGAGACCTAGCTCACTGTGCAAGACGACACCTGAAGGCCTCCAGGGGACAGTCCAGCCCGATGCTGGAGCCCAGCCACTCCGTGCACAAGAGGACGGAGTTACACCGTCCACCTAAGCTGCCCTGGGCACACACCACGAGCTGCCGTGTGTCCCCACGACACACCCCTGACCAGCAGGGGAACCCATCCCAACAGTGCCATCACCGGGAGGTGGGCAGAGCACAGAAGCCAGCTGTGCGGGACTGAACGTCCGTGGGCTCTGCCCCCAAAGTCCACATGTGTAAGCCGGGGCTCCTGGGGGCTGCTGGGGTGGTGGGGGCCTTGGAAGGTGGTTGGGAGCCGAGAGGGCCAGCATGGCGGGGCCCCCATGGTGGGGTCACGTCCTCTTGCATGTCCAGAGAGAGGTCCTCGTGTTTCACCTGTGGTCACGTGAGGACCCGGCAGGGGGTGCCATCTGTGACCCTCCAAAGGTCTCCCCAGAACCTGAGCCCACTAGGACGCAGCCCTGGGGCCACAGCCTCCAGCACCAGGAGGCGTCAGGGTCTGACCGGTCCGCCCCCCACGAGGGGGGGCGCAGGGCTCCCGAGGAGCGGGCAGTGAGGCCCAGCAGGACCCGTGCCTGGCGTGTCCCCAAGCAGGCACGCCCCCCAAGGCTGGGCGACGCTCTGCGGCCCGGAGCCGCGGGGACCGGTCCCAGGACGCCGTGGGCCCTTCCGGGACAGGCCACTCACCTGCTGCAGACAAAGGAGCAGGGACAGCGCGTTGCGAAGCCTATCGTTCTGCCTCGTCCGGGTCATGGTCTCCTTGATGATGTCCCCAAAGTGATGGTAATGCTGCGAGTGGGAGGAAAGGACCATCACCACGGAGACGACAGACGCACCAGCCCCCTCCTATGCCGCCTTCCCAAGCTGCAGACTATGGACAGCCACGTGGCTCAGACCCAGTGTCTGTGTCCCGGGAAGTTCGCACAGGGGAATCCCGCCGAGCGCTCAGCACCAGCCAGGGCCGGGGGCCGGGTCCTGGGCTGGCGGGAAGGGCACATCCCACGGACCTGGGAAAGCTGGGGCCATCAGGCTTCCCAGACCAGGGCCCGGCTGTTCCCCCAGCACTGGCTGGCCCTGTCCCTCAGGGGCACTCCTTCCACAGGGAGGGCAGGTGCCCTGGGGAGCCACGGGCCGGGAGCCAGGAAGCCAAGCCTCTCAGAGCCACGCCGACCTGCCCCGGCCAGTGTGGAAGCAGCCCAAACACAAACGTGCGACAATAGCGGCCACCGACACGGCCCCCAGGACACAGGGAGGCTCAGGACGTTAAGAGGTTAAGTCTCGGGAGAGGAGAGTGCCGCCCAAAACACAGGAGGCAAGGGAAAACCCAGGCCAGACTGTCCTTACACTCCACGCCACAGAGCTCAGGACCATGTGAGCTTAAAACAGGGAAAAGAGAATCACCGCCACATAAACAAAACTCAGAATAAAAAAGTCATCAAAGGAACATTTTTCCCACAAATAACAAAGAGCCAATGTCTCCATCTAATTACAAGACGCCAAAAGATCTTGAAATGACAATTTCTGCAAATGTGACAGTGACTGAATCCACTCACCCATCCATCCATCCATCCACTACCCACCCATCCATCCACCTGTGCCACGGATCCATCCACCTACCCATCCACTCATCCACCCACCCACCCATCCACCTACCCATTTATCCATCCATCTAGCTATCCGACCAACCACCTATCCACCCATCTAGTTATCTGTTTATCTGCACACCCATCCATCCACCCACCCACCCATTCATTCATCCATCCACCCATCCATCCATCCATCCACCCACCCACCCATTCATTCATCCATCCACCCATATATCTACCCATTTATCCATCCATCTAGCTATCCAACCAACCACCTATCCACCAATCTAGTTATCTGTTTATCTGCACACCTAGCCATGTACCCGTCCACTCATCCACCCATCATCCACCCATGTATCCATTCATCTACCCAACTGTCTATCCACCTGCCCATCCATCCACCCACCCACCCACCCATCCATCCATCCATCCTTCCACCCATCCATCCACCCACCCATCCATCCATCCATCCAACCATCCACCCATATGTCTATCCATGTATCCATTCATCTACCCAACCATCTATCCACCCACCCACCCATTTATCCATCCATATACCAGTTCATCCATTTACACAGCCATCCACCCACCCACCCATTTATCCATTTATCCACCCATCCATCCACCCATCCATCCATCCATCTATCCACCCATCTGTCCATCCACACATCCATTTATCCACCCACCCATCCATCCATCCATGCAGTCATCCATTCACCCATCCATTCACTCATGGAAATTTCTGGGCCTCCTTCAGTGCCAGGCCCTGATGATAATCACTTGGGGCACACCAAGGATCAAGTTGCAGCCCTCACGCGGCTCGCGTCCAATCTCAGTAGTAATGGAAGAGTGGAACGAGAGCAGCAATGGTTTACCGAACAAGACTGCAGAGTTTTAAAAGATAAGAAGTGAGGTCCTAAATGAAGATACTCCCCGGGAGTCAGGTTTGGGGAGAGGCGTGAGTGATAGAAAAAGGCTTAGGAGACGCTCACAGGAATGCCGCCCACACACGCACACAGGTGGGCTCACCCACAGGAGCTGTCGGAGGAAACGGGAGGACAGGTTAACGACAGGGAGTCCGTAAGTCCGAGTACTTTCCACTCATCTCCTCTTTTTTGGAATCTTTGTACCCCAATTCCGTGTCTTACACAGGAGAGCAGTGGGCGGGGGAGGGTGAGCTCGGGCCGCGGGGACGGGAGAGCCAGGCAGAGACCTTCAGGTAGAACTGGTAGATGTCGGCGGCCGCGCTCATCTCCAGCACGTTGTAGACGATGAGCTTACAGAACACGGCCAGCATGTTTCTCCTGTGGAACAGCTCGTGCAGCTCATCCGCGTCCTCCTCCTTGTACACTCTGCTGGGCCCTGCCGAGACAGTCGCACTCTGCCGTGTCTTCCTGTGGCCGCCTGGCCCTGGCGGAGCCGTGGGGCGGGCGGGGACATGGTCCCGGGGGGCTTGGGGTGCCAGCGTCGTCTCCGTGTCCCGGTGCCAGGACGGCAGTGGCTCAGAACCCCCACTGGGCATGCTGACCCCCAGAGCGCAGACCCAGGGCCACAGAGGAAGCACTTAGTGTCATGGGGTCCCTGTGTTTCCAGGTCTTGACCGCCTGGCCTGGGCTCCCCCGACTCTTCCGTGGCAGCGTGAACCAAGAAGACACGTGCCTGGGAAATGCAGCTCCAGACCCCAGCACGCTGGAGCCCCCGACGAGGGTCGTCCACCTCCCACCCGAAGCCTGCACAGGCCCTCCTGCCCCCGGGCTGCTCCAAGTGTCCCCAACCCCCGAGGCCCCCCTCAGGTCCCCTTACCGTTCTACTGCAGCCCCCACCCCCCCTCGGCCCTATCCTTATCGCCCAGACCACCCCAGCTGTCCCCACTCCGGGTCTCTCCTCTGTCCCTGCCCCAAGTTCCCGGGAGGCTGACCTGCAGCTCCGGCCTCCTCCAGGAACACGTGCTCCTTGACAAAGGTGAGGAGCTTGCACTGCAGGACGTGGTCGGGGACGAAGAACAGCAGCCCCAGGCCCGTGTCCTCCTCAGGGCCCTGGTGGCTGAGGATGAGGAGCAGGTCACACAGCAGGATGAAGGCCTGAGGGGGGCGAGGGGGTAAGGGGGCACCGACAGGGACAGGCACTCACCCCCCAGGGACGGAGCCCGTCTAGTGCCCCCGCAGCTGCCCAGGCCAACCCAGGGCTGGATGAGAGCCACAGGGCGGGGAGGGGCCCCCAAAGACATGCGCCGCTGAACCCCAGGCCGCAAGCGGGACACCAGGGACAGACGACGCGCGGACAGACAGCACGCGGGCGACAGACGACCACGAACAACGCCTCACAGCAGCACACTACACACACGCTGAACGCAAACGTCCCCCACATCCGGGCGGCGCAGCGGCACGGACGGTGGCGGGGACCGGAGCCACACAGGCGGGAAACCACGGACACGTGCTTGTGACCCGCGGTGGGGAGGGTCACAGGGCGGAGCTCAGCGGCTGGAAAAGAAGCCGCACACTCAAAACACACTCAACCTCCTCAGTCGGCCACGAGTCCGACGAGAGCGAGGTTTGATGTAAGGTAGCGGGAGAGGAAATTCTGGAACTCTGAAAATTCACACGCGCATGGGAAGAACGCAGGAGCCCCAGCGCGGAAGGTGTCAGGAAGCGGGCGCCTGCGTCCAGCGTCAAGAAGCCCTCAGAACAGGTTCCCCGCAGACAGGGGACGGCCCTGAAGGTTCCGTGGACGGCAACCTCCAGACACGGTGGTCGGGAGTTCACGCCCAGCGTGTCCACCACCGCGGCACGTGGACCGGATCACGGGAGCGACCCCCAGACGGGTGTGGTGGTTCGAACGGGCCGTGCACGCGGGCTCCTGTGTACCGGTGCCGTGCGCGTGGGCTCTGGGCTCCCGCGAACCGGGGCGTGCAAACAACTTCACAGACGTAAGATGCTCGCACGGCGCGATGGAGGCCCCCCTCGGGCCTTCCCCTCATCGTTCAAGAGCAAACGTCATCGTGCGAGACACACTGAGAGCAGGAACCGGCGTCGCAGAAAACCCGAATGCCCTGATGTGCTCCAGCCCACGTCCCGGGCGTGGCTAACGCCCCTCCTGCTCCGCCAGCCGTGGCGGCACCCGCGAGCTCGCAGAGGGACGCACGCACCTTCTCGCTCAGCACCTTGCTCTGGTGGTTCAGGTACACTCGGCACACCAGGCAGAACCTCAGCAGCCTCTTCCTCAAGACCAGGAGCGCCTCCTGCCAGCGGACAGCCGGCGAGCAGGTGCCCCCGTCAGCGGAGCCCCAGCGCCGGCTCCACGTACCTGCCCGCCTCAGGCGAGCCGGCATGAGGTACATCCCCGCACAGATCAACCACCGTCCTCGCCCTCGCATCCGCCTCCCCATCCCCCTCGTCATCCCCTCCCTCCCTCGTCTTTAGCCCCATGTCCCCCTTGCCCTCCCCCATCTTTACCCCATGTCCCCTCCCCACTCCCCTATGTCCCCCTCCCCGTATCTTCATCATCCCCCACACCATAATCTCCCCACACGGGTCTAAGCTTCTCCCAAGGAACTCAGGCCTGCAGATTTCCAAGAAACCATAAATATAACCCCAAAGTGTGGCTGGCTCCAAACTGAGGGCCTGGCCAGCAGCCGAGGAAGGACAAGGGTCTCCCCCAGCGCACAGGAGCAGGTCCTCAGATCATCTGAGCCGCGCTCCCCATGGCGGGCGGGCAGGCTGGGTGGTGGTGTTGGCTACACCCCAAGTCAGCCCTCACGTCGGAGTCCAGGAGTGCAGGCGGACCCCGGGATGACAGACGCCCGCCGCTGGTGGGGCGGACGTCTGTCACAGTGGCAGTGCTGGCTCTATCCCACTCCATCTTGCCCTCCTCACAGACTACTGTGGACCACACGCCTGACCTCCTCCGCACCCCTCACCCACCTGGGGCGGCAGCCGGTCCGTAGCGGCGACAATCTGCCACAGGAGCGCATAGTAGGTGCACTGGAGGGCACAGTGGACAACCTGTGGGGCGCAGGGCCTGTCATGGAGTTGGGGATGTGGATGGGACACCCACCCTGGGGACACTCCTTAGCAGAGAACCCTGAGACCTCACCCAGTACCTGCCCCTCCCCCACTCAGGGCCTTTTCCCTGACGGGGACCCTTCTTTCCCTTCACGATCCTCTTCCCCCTCCATCAGGACACTCCCCTGGTCCCTTTCCCCTCAGAATCTGCCCCCCACTCAGGACCCTACCGACCCCCAACTCCTGCGATCCTCCTCCCCCAGTATCTGTCCCCACCTCAGGACCCTACGGTCCCCCAAGACCCATCTCTCTCCAAGATCCTTCTCCACCAAAAACCTGCCCCACACCCCCCTGGAACCCTTCTCTCCCCTCAGGACCATTCCTCTCCTCAGGATCCTTCTCTCCACTAAGGACCCTCCACGTGCCCCCCATGCCTCCCTCCCCTCAGGACCCTCCACGCCCCCCCTACGCTTCCCTCCCTCAGGACCCTTCTCTCCCATCAGAACCCATCTCCCCATGCTTCGCTCCCCTCATGACATGTCTCTTCCCTCAGGACCCTCTGCCCATGCTGCCCTCCCTTCAGGACCCTCCGCCTCCATTCTTCCCTCCCCTCAGGACCCTTCTCTCCCATCAGAACTCATCCCCCCATGCTTCCATCCCCTTTCCTCTCGAGACCCTCTCCTCGCCATGCTTCCCATCACTCAGGACCTTTCCCTCTCCTCAGGACCATCATCCCCCGCCCCCATGCTTCCTTTTCCTCAGGACCTTCTCTTCCCTCAGGCCTGTCCCCTACCATGCTTCCTTCCCCTCAGAACCCTTCTTTTTCCTCAGGACCCACCATGCCTCCCACCCCTCATGACTCTTCTCTCTCTTCAGGACCCCCCCATGCTTCCCTCCCCTCAGGACATATCTCCCCTCAGTGAACCACCCCATGCTTCTCTCCTCTCAGGACACACCCCCGCTATACTTCCCTCCCCTCATGACCCTTCTCTCCCCTCAGGCACTCCCCCTATGCTTCCCTCCCCTCAGGACACTTCTCTCCACTCAGGACCCCCCCCCATGCTTCCCTCCCCTCAAGATGCGTCTCCCCATGCTTCCCTCCTCTTAGGACTCTTCTCCTCGGGTCTTTTCATGCTTCCCTCCCTCAGGACCCTTCTCTCCCCTCAAGACCCTTCTCTGCACTGAGAACCCTCCTCCCCCCATGCTTTCCTCCCCTCAGGACCCTTCCCTCTCCTCAGAACCATCCCCTCCCCCATGCTTCCTTTCCCTCAGGACCTTCTATCCCCTCAGGTCTGTCCCACACCATGCTTCCCTCCCCTTAGAACCCTTCCTTTTCCTCAGGAGCCCCCCATGCTTCCTTCTCCTCAGGACCCTCCCCCCCATTCTTCCCTCCTCTCAGCACCCTTCTCTCTCCTCAGAACCCATCTCCCCATCCTTCCATCTCCTCAAGATCCTTCTCTCCTCCCAGAACCTGTCCCCTGCATGCTTCTGTCCCCTCAGGACCTGCCCCCCACCAAGCTTCCCTCCACTCAGGACCCTTCCCTCTCCTCAGAACCATCCCCTCCCCCATGCTTCCTTTCCCTCAGGACCTTCTCTCCCCTCAGGTCTGTCCCACACCATGCTTCCCTCCCCTCAGGACCCTTCTCTCCTCCCAGAACCTGTCCCCGCCATGCTTCCCTCCCCTCAGGACCCCTCTCCTCAGGACCCGCCCCCCACCATGCTTCCCTCCACTCAGGACCCTTCTCTCTCCTCAGGACCCTCCCCCCCATGCTTCCCTTCCCTCAAGACCCTTCTCTCCCCAGAACCCACCCCCATCCCCCAACAAGGACCCACCCGACACCCTCTGCCCTCACCTCAGTGGGCAGGCTGCCCTGGTGCCGGCGGAAAGTCAGCAGGCTGTCCATCTTCTCATACAGATTCCAGCTGCTCAGGTCATGTGCACTGGCCAGAAATGCACACAAGGATTTAGGGCTCATCCCCACCAGGAGCTCCGACGTCCCCCAGGTGAGCCGCGAACACTGGTCAGTAGGTCCCGGAGCTGAGGGATCACCTCCCAGCAGACTGAGGGGCCACAAACCCCAGATGGCCCAGCTGGGCTCCCTCCAGTATGATGTCCAGCACCTGCCTGGTGAGGCCGTCCCCACTCCTGGGGACGCAGCTCAGGGCCTCGGATGGGCAGGAGGGCTCCCAGGTGGCCCAGAGCCACCAGGCACACCCACAGGACACCTGCACAAATGTCTGAGTCCTCCCTACCTCACCTGGGACACGGGGACATTTGTCAGAGTAAGGCAGCAGGCACATGGCTTGGGGGTCGTTCCCAAGGGGACGAACCCAAGGGGTTGTTCCCCCAAGGGAACGGGCGTGTTGCCCCCCTCACCTGTAGAAGGCAGCCAGTCTCCGCAGCGTGGAGCAGATCCGCCCCATCTCACCGTGTCCAAGGAACAGGCCCTGCTTCTACACAGTGGGGAGAGAGCAGAGGGGGTGGTGACGGGACACACACGTTCCAGGGGGGCTTCCCCAGGACCCCAGACCGGCTTCGAGCCAGGCCCGTGTTCCTGCCTGCTCTGTCCCCAACTTTCTGGAAGGCAGCTCTTTAAGATCTCCAAAGGGAAACAGTGTCCTGGGACATTCTGTGTCCAGCTCTGCAGGACACGAAGGGGACCAGAGGACACCCTCAAAGACACGTAGGCTGAAGAACAAAGACAGTCGGGATCTGAGACCTCCCGTCTCCATGCACTTGCCTCACATCCCTGCCAAGACCCTGCCACAGGGAATACGTTTCTCCCTTTACAGCTGACAGAACAGACAGAGAAGCGTGTTGCTGACCTGCAGCACCCCACCATCGCGGCAGGCCCAGGTTCAAGAGCAACCCGGAGTCCTGCCTGTGCCAACAGGCAAGGCGTCACAAGCCAAGTGCCTCAGTCAGGGCCGGATGCCGGGCCCACAGGCCACACGGCCCTCAGCCCGTCTGTGTCAATAAAGTTTTACTGGAACGTGGCCCAGTGACGCACTGTGTCCGGTGCTCCTGGACCACCACCGAAGCACAGGAGGACCCGCCTGGCCAAACGCGTTTATGACGCGGCTCTTTGCAGAAACCGTCTGCCCACCAAGTGCAGACAGGGCAGCGCCTCCGGAAGGCCGGTCTTCCGGGGGCTTCTGGGGCTCCCGCGGAGAACAGTGGAATCCTTGGTCACCCGCCCGCACATGTTCCCCCTCCCGTCACAGGGGCAGCGAGACCAGCTGGAGCTCCCACAGAGAACCCCACGCCCACGTCCACCCCCGTCACAGACCCCCGGCCTGCACCTCATGTTGGATGAACACGTCCAGCAGCGGGGTGAGCGCGTCCACCAGCATGTCCACCAGCCGGCTGCAGGCGGGGGCGGCCTGGCCGTGCGCAGAGCCCCCTTCATCACAGTACGTGCCGTAGGCGCGGGCGCAGGCCTCCAGCACCGCCACGTCCGAGTGCCGCTGCACCAGGCAGTCCAGCTCCAGCAGCGCCGCGTCCAGGTACTGCATGGGGGGCGGGGGGACAAAGGACCGGTCGGGGGGGCGCAGTGCGGGGTGGTGAGAGAAGGTCAGGGGGTTGTGACACAGAGAAGGAAAGGTCAGGAGATCGGCAGGAGGTCAGGTGGGTCACGGTTGAGAGGAAATGTCATGAGCATGAGGAAGAAAGGTCAGAGGTCATAGCGGGAACCACCAGGAGTCCCAGGGTTGAGAGAAGATAAAGGGTCAGGGAAAAGTTCATCAGGGGTTAGGTGGGGGGGCAGGGGATCGTACGGTTCAGGGGAAAGGTCAGGAGTGCAGTGAAAGGTCACGGGGTTTGGGAGAAGGTCAGGGCTAAAGGAGCAGCTGCAGTGCAGGGAGGGGGGCATGGCGCCGTGAGAATAAGGTCAGAGGACCTGCAAGCATCGGGGGTGGTCTGGACCCTGTCACAAGAGTGGGTGATGGCCCAGCCCTGCAGTGCGGATAGGAAGAGGACAGCAGCCCGACACCTGAAACTCCAGGGAGATGGCACGTGGCCCCATGCCGGGACCCAGACAAGGGGTGGGGCAGGGACCCTGAGAAGGAGGGGCGTGGCCCCCACACGCAGAGTTCAGGGAGCAGGAGCAGAGTCCTGCGACGTACCGAGCCCAGGCCATCCATGTCATACACGTCCAGGTTGCAATACTGTGGGATCTGCAGGAGGGGGGTCACCTTCTCTTTGTCCGCTGCAAACTGCCCAGAGAGAGGCGTGAAGCGGAGCCCCCCAGCCTCCCCTCGCTTCTGCAGCCTCCTGGCCTGCCCTGGCGCTCCCCCAGCCTCCCTGGGCTCTCCGCCTCGGGCCCTTCCCTGCTTGGCACCTTGGAGAGCAGCCGGGGCAGTGCCTTGGCAAAGTGTCGGCTCATGTTGGCATGCTCACGCCAGCGGCGGGTCCCGTCCACCTCCCTGGCGGCCTGCAGGCAGAGCATGCGTGGCCTGAGCCCACGATGGACCCACGTGAGTCCCACGGCGGCTCTGGGACCTGCTCCCACATGGCTAGGTCACACCCACGCAGAGCTCCCCCCAAATCAAGGATAACACTCGGGACGACTACTCGGGTTTTTGATTACAAGTAAGAGCTTCCCATGCAGGGACGCCACCAAGAGCTCAGCTGTCTCCCCCAAGGTCACACCTTAGGGTGGGACCCTTATCTAGTAGTACTGGTGTCGTAAAACGGAGATTCACACACAGAGCTGGACATGTGCACAGAGCAGAACATGACAGCCATGGGAGGACAGAGGCAGAAGTGGGAGGGACTCAACCATAGCCCAGGGTCACCTGGAGCCTCAGCACTTGGAAAAGGCAGGAAGAACCCTCCCCTGGAGCCTCAGGAGGGAACACAGCCCTTCTCGCCTGGATCTCAGGCGTCCTGCCCCGCTGGGATCTCAGCATCCTTGCCCCGCCTAGAACTGAGCATCCCTGTCCCGCCTGGATCTCAGCATCCCTGCCCTGCCTGGATCTCAGCATCCCTGCCCTGCCTGGATCTCAGCATCCCTGCCCTGCCTAGAACTGAGCATCCCTGTCCCGCCTGGATCTCAGCATCCCTGCCCTGCCTGGATCTCAGCATCCCTGCCCTGCCTGGATCTCAGCATCCCTGTCCCGCCTAGAACTCAGCATCCCTGCCCTGCCTGGATCTCAGCAT
Organism: Lutra lutra; assembly: GCF_902655055.1. Lineage (NCBI taxonomy): Eukaryota > Metazoa > Chordata > Mammalia > Carnivora > Mustelidae > Lutra > Lutra lutra. Next base: position 99,582,284 of record NC_062296.1, read on the forward strand.
CCCTGTCCCGCCTAGAACTCAGCATCCCTGCCCTGCCTGGATCTCAGCATCCCTGTCCCGCCTAGAACTCAGCATCCCTGCCCTGCCTGGATCTCAGCATCCCTGTCCCGCCTAGAACTCAGCATCCCTGCCCTGCCTGGATCTCAGCATCCCTGTCCCGCCTAGAACTCAGCATCCCTGCCCTGCCTGGATCTCAGCATCCCTGTCCCGCCTAGAACTCAGCATCCCTGCCCTGCCTGGATCTCAGCATCCCTGCCCTGCCTGGATCTCAGCATCCCTGCCCTGCCTGGATCTCAGCATCCCTGTCCCGCCTGGATCTCAGCCTCTGGTCTCCAGAGCTAGGGCACCATGCTTAACTCCTGTGGTTTTTAAGTCCCCTGGGGTGTGATCTTTCGTCCCAGCAGCAGCAGAGGCTCACACGGAGGCAAATCAGAGGCTGGCCGACAAACAGCTACATCCAGAGTGAACACGGCATAAGGAAGGCTGTGGTGTGCCCTCCCCGGGGAGGCAGACGGCAGACACAGGACCCAGCGGGCACAGCGCTCGGGAGCCAGCAGGAGGGGTGGGCAGCAGCTGCGAGGCGTGGCCAGCGACACCTACCTGGGTGGCCAGGAGTCCCGCCCGCGCGGCCGGGGGCCAAGTGAGCAGCCAGGGCGACAAGCACGAGGCGGAAGCAGCAGCAAGTGGCTCTCAGGGCCACGGGGGCGGGGGCACTGCGAGGCGGAGGCGGGAGCGGGCGCCCACAGAGCCCTGGCATGACAGCCACAGCAGAGCGCTCAGCACAGGGGACGCAGAGCATCAAGGCAGGGGCGGGGGGTGGCACTGACTTTCTTGCCCAGGCGCCGGCCGGCAGGTGGACGCCCCTCTGCGGCTTGTCTCACGGCGGCCACGAGGATCTCAATGAGCACTCTTTCCTGCTGGCTGGTCAGGGCTGCGGGGAGACAGCGCTAGCTCAGCACACGCCGACCTCCCCAGACACAGAGCATTCTGCAGGGATGTGCCACTCCGATGGGCCTCGGTAAGCCCAGCCTGGGCTCAGAGCACGTGCGGAGCGGGGCCAGGCTCCTAGGCACAACAGAGCCCCAGCAGAGCTCACAGACTCCGGGACACGCACATAACAGCAACCAGGGCCCGCCCTTTGCTCAAACTGCTCACAAAGCAAACCACGGGTGGCCCGTTCACCGCCATGTGGGGCTCAGTGCCCTCCTCCCTGGGGGTCCCCCACCACTGTCCAATTCCCGGGACTCAGGCCTAAAACCATCCAGTCGAGGGGACAGTCTGTTCATCGGGTGTTCCGCGGTAACTTTAACTCCTCATCACGCCCACCCAGAGTCTCAGAATGCGATGGAACTTATCGGGAAAAAGGGTGGCCCTAGATTCAAGGACAGGTGTCCCTGTGAGACAAAGAACAGCAGACACACAGAGGAGAAGCCCCATGAGGATGGAGGCAGAGATGGGAGGCAGGCGGCCACCGGCCCAGGGACGCCTGGAGCCCCAGAAGCTGGAAGAGGCAGGAAGGACCCTCTCCTGGCGCCTCAGGAGGGAGCACAGCCCTGCCCCGCCTGGATCTCAGTGGCCCTGTCCCGCCCCACCTGGATCTCAGCATCCCTGTCCCGCCTGGATCTCATCTCCAGAGCTGAGAGAGGATGGATTCTGGTTTAAGCCACCAGATTTGAGGTAATTTGTCACAACTACTCCAGAACTTCACATGTGGGTCCTCCTGTCCTGTGTCCCATATCCTAGACGTGGTGCCCCTAAGAGCCCAGGGACAGCCAAAGCTCATACATAGAAGCAAGGAAAACAGAGACCACACAGCTGGGCCCCAGACATTTGGGTCAGAGTAGAGGAGGCATCCTCACGATAAAGAAAGACGCCCCTTCAGTGACCCCGGGGAGCATGGTTGAGGCTGCTGGTCCCGCCAAGGAACGCGATGGGCCTCAACGCCTGAGATGTGGCACTGGGTCTCCTGCTGTTACCAGAGGACACTGCAGCAGACGGCAAAGGAACCAGTGGGCACAGGGATCGTGTGTGTAGCACGGGGTCGGGGAGAGGGGATCTCAGAGCGGCGGGGCCTTGGGTACGGCTGTGGAGGACAGTGTCAGCATAGGGGGCAGTCTCCTTGCGGGTGGTGTCGGAGGGGCAGGGTCTCAGAGGGATGGGGGAAGGGGGTCCCAGCTGCCGGGGGCTCGTTCACCAGACACTCTGCCCACACTGCACCCTGACTCTGGGGCCAGGCTTGGAGCTCCAGTGGCTCTTACAGGAGAGCAGCCCATGGCCCTCGTCCTACAGAGCCCCAACCAGGGACCTGTGAACCACATGCTCTAGACCCAAGGCCCTCTCACCCCAGGAAAGCATGGCACGTGCCCCTCCCCCCAGCCAAGCACGCAAGGAGCACGCACATCACAGGAGGCGTTGACAGGGCTGCCTGCACCACGTGCTACTAGCCGGCATCACAGACAGCACGGGAGGACACCCGGCGGGATGGCGCGGATGATGGGACAGGGACAGGGCGACACAAGGTGGGGGAGAGTAGGAATTGGGACCGGGATGGGGGACACAAGGGGACAGTGAGACACGGGGACGGTAGGACATGGAGGACGGGGACAGTCGGACAAGGACAGTGGGGGATGGAGAAGGTAGGACATGGGGGATGGGGACAATGGGATAGTGGCAGGGCGCAGGGACAGTGGGACATGGGGACGGTAGAATGGAGGGTGGGGACAGTGGAAGAAGGACAGTGGCAGATGGCGATGGTGGGACATGGGGGATGGGGACAATGGGACCTAGGGGCGGGACATGAGGACAGTAGGACACGGGGGGACAGCAGGACACAGAGATTGTGGGATATGTGGAATGGGGACAGTGGGACAGTTATAGGGACAGTGGGACACCGAGACAGTGGGACACGGAGGACAGGGACAATGGTACGTGGGAGATAGGGACAGTGGGACATGGGGGATATGGACAGTGGTACATGGGAGATAGGGACAGTGGGACACGGGGGATATGGACAGTGGGACACGCAACAGCGGGATATGGGGGCAGTATATGAGTATGGGGGCAGTGGAACGCGGGACACCAGCACACAGGGACAGTGGTACATGGGGATGGGGACAGTAGGACATGCATATGGCAGGACATGGGGGGTGGGGGACAACAGGACATGGGGGGACAGTGAGACATGGTGAGGGGAGACAGCGAGACACGGGGTGGGGGATGGTGGGCCTGGCAGGCACAGCAGGGAGGCCGGCAGGATCACGGCCCTGGTCCACGACTCAGAGCAGGCTTCTGGCCACGCTCACCTTGGCGCCCGCCACGTGGCTCCAGCAGCAGGGCCGTCATGCACTCCCAGTTCCGGACCAGGGCGGGCGCTGCCTCCCACAGGCCGTCCACCAGGTACGGGACATGTCTGTGGAACTGATAGGGACGTGCCCGACACGTGAGGTCGTGAGGATGTGAAGGGAAGACGTGATGACACGGAGCAGGGAGGTCATGTGATGAACACACGGGTAAGGAGAACACAGTGATGACGGCCACTCAGGGTCGGGAGGATATGGTGATGGTAATGCCATGGGGCAGGGAGGACACGGAACGATGATACAGGACAGAGGACACCAGAGGACATGGGGAGGGGAGGACACAGTGATGACAACACACGGCAGGGAGGACACGTGATGCCAACAAGGGGCAGGGAGGACACACAAGGACGACACCATGGGACAGGGAGGACACCTGTTGACACAGGGCAGGGAGGTCACACAATGACAACACGGGCAAGGAGCTCAAGTAATGACACAGGCAGGTACGGCTCCCTTCCCAGCCCTCCCATGTGTGGTCCCATGAAGACACATGCGGACACCAACCCAGGGATGTGACTCCCACGTGCCCACAGCCAGTGTCGTCCACACGGGAGCCAAGCCCCTCCAGCCCAGCACAGGAAGCGGGCATGCGACATAGGGCACGGCACGGAACACGGGGTGCAGGCATGGGACACGAGTCTGGGCCCCGCACGTGGCTCGGACATCCTGCCCCCAGACCACACGCGGCCAGGCGCTCACCTCGCCCTGCAGATAGAAGTCGATGAGCGCCTTCATGTTCTGGAGGTTTCTATCAAACTCGTCAGGGGGCTCTTGAGCAAAGAAACCTTCGTGGGGCGGAGGGGCCAGGAGCCTAGGGAGATCAGAGACAGTGACCCCAGTGTTGGCGTGGAGGGGGGACCCCGTGCGCCTGGCTGGGCCCCAGGTCCTGTGGGGCCGGGCCAACCTGCACTCCGGCGCACTCCTCTGCACACACCGTCCACACAGAGACCTGGGGAGCAGGAAGAGCAGGGAGCCATAGGGACAGGACGCAGATCACGGAGGAAAGTTCTAGCACTGACTTCTGTCTGTCCGAGCTGACTGTCTGCTCGGGCCAGCACTGGGGAGGGAACCAACGACCAGACGGCCCCCCGTCACTGCACCTCAAACCCCAGAGAACCAGAGGTGGGGACCTTTACCTGAACGCCGACCTGCCAGTGAGGGCAAGATGGCCAGATGGCCCAAGAGGGCCCTCCGGGATATGGAGCATGCTTAGGGGGCCTCAGGGGGCTTCACAGGACCTGAGAGGGGCGCAGGGGGCCTCAGGGGGCTTCAGAGGACCCTGAGGAGGCTTCAGACCCTCAGGGGACCTTCAGGGGACCTCAGGGGCAGGGGGCCACCACCACCTCCTCAAACCAACGCACGTGTGCTCGTGCCTCTAACACGGATGAAGCTGGCTGCTCCCACACATGTACCAGACTCTGGGTCAGTGTGTCCTTCTGTCTCACGCTCGAGTGCACCCCGCTGTGTCCCTCGGGGCCCAACACCTGCCGTCCTGTATAAGCCCCGGTCACAGGCCCTGCTGTTCTCTGCGGTCCTGGGGCCTCCTCCTACCACCCCCATCTGCACATCTGCAGCTGGTGGGACGCGGGACACGGGACGGGGACCCCACCTCCAACATCACAGTGACATCACGGCCCTGGAGACACCATCAGGGGCCCCAGGGTGGCCAGGCACCTGCCTTACCTCTTACAGATGAGTTCGCCCGCGGCGGTCGCCATGGGTCTGTAGGCCGCGTACACAAACTGGAACAGGAAGACGTACTCCATGGTGGAGAACACGCCCACGTAGTGCCTGCGGGGAGACGCTCGTGAGCCCAGACCCTGCACAGGGCTTTGCCACACACGCTGGGCATGCGAGGCGCTGCCACACACGGCTTTGCCACACGTCTTGTGCACATGCAGCTTGGTTTACCACACGGGTTTGTGCACACAGGGCTCTGCCACACGGACCTGTGCCCGCGGGGCTCTGCCACACGACTTCTGCCCCCGGAGCTCTGCCACACACGCCTGTGCACATGGGACTTTGCCACACACGTCTGTCCCCGAGAGCAAACTGAGGTTCTTTGTTGGGCCAATGGCACCAACCTCAGCTTCCAATACAGGTGGTCCCTCTGGAACCCCAATCAGTCTGAGCTCACCTGGGGAAGCCCACGTCCCCAGATGGGAGCTGAGGCCACATGAGACTGCCACGTGAGCAGGATCCCCAGAGAGTCCCGCCTCCTACAGGGCCTCTAGGGTTAGGGTTGGTTCCTTCCCCTCTAGCCACCCATGAGCCCCAAATTAGGGGGAAATCTGTGTCCTCTCCTGCGTGTGCACCCGGGCCACCTGTCAGCCCAACTCTCCACCCTCCGAGCAGGTGTGCACGCAGAGGTATACACGGAAAGGCAGCAGACGTCCACAGGCACCCATGGGGGGAGCGGCTGGGGGATGTCGGTGGGGGACACCACCAGCGTGACCCTGCGTCCAAACACAACCTCTCAACCCACACCTGACCACAGCACAGCGGACTGACTGCCAACGTGGCTACATGGGCATTCTCAGAACCGGCAGAAACGGGACAGGCCGCCCACGTGCTTCACTATCTGGGTTTTGAATGGAGGAGGAAGACCCCCAAGGACACGGGGAGCCTCAGACGAGGGGCTGGGACAGCTGCCCTCACCCTTGCACAGTGTACACAAGGAGCACATACGCTGGGTCCACATCAGCCCCATCCAAACCTCAAGCCCCAAAGCCACACGGTTCTGCCCCAAAGGAGGCACACAGGCTCCTCCCACAACCAAGCCCAGTCATCGGGTGCCCGCCCACGGACTCAGGTCAAGCTGTGGCCCCAAGACCTGGCACTTTGCTCCACAAGGCCCCCAAGGTGCTAGCAGAAGTATAGTCAGAATGCCTGGGAGCAGGATGGCCAAGGGCGACGAAAGACGGGTATCCCGGCTGGGGGTACGGCCCAGCAAACACACACTTCCTCCCCTTTGTGGGATACACGCCTTCAACAGGTTAGACACGGCCCACCTCACTGGGCAGGATAAGCCGCTTCGCCCCCCTGCAGATCTCTGCAGGGAACTCCTCACAGGCTTTCTGGAATCAGGCGTACGGTGCCCCCTGCCCCCACCACGAGCAATCAGGTTGACACGATGCTTCGGCCACTGCCACTTCCTTACAAACCAGGTGGCTGCTGACAGGGCCCAGCGCAGACCCTCAGCACTGGGAGGGAACCCCTCCCACGTGGACCGCTTAAGCGAACGAGCCCGCTCTACATGCTCCGGGGCCACCTGCCACGGTCCAGCCTATCCGCTCGGCCGCCCACGAGCCACACCATGGGCTCCCATCCCCAGCTCAAAGACACACGTCCGGGACGTCCCCAGTTCTGGGATCCTGAGCCAACGCCCCCTAGGAGCCTCCCTCCAGATGCACGTGTCCCTACGTCTCCTGCTGGGTCCGTCTCCCTGGAGGACCCTGACGGACACAGCAGCTGTGGGAAGATCAAGGGCAGGACATGCAGCCACTCTGGGCCACCCAGGCTGCACAGGATTGGAGACAGAGGCCACCGCCCCGGGGTACACGCTGCTCTCCGTACGGGTCCATCTTACGCTACGCCAACTTGCCACCTGCCTGCTGCTCCTGGATGTGGGCATCCGGCCAGGTGCTGACAGAGCCGGGCACTCATGGGAGCACAGCGCAGCATGGAGGAAGCCCGGTGCCTGGTCTCCAGCTGTGACAGTGTCCCTCTGGGCTGCGGTGGGAGGCAGGGCTGCATGAGAGTCCTATGTCCACCTGGTCCCACTCTGTCCTCAGCACGGAGCAGAGACATGGCACCACAGGCAGGCCCCAGCCTTCAGGGCACATGTCCCCACAGCACTCGCCCGGGCATCTACGCACGGGGGCCGAGCAGGAGGTCGTGTCCCTGTGCCCCCCTGCTGCAGACATACCTGACATCAGCATCTGACACGTGACTCACTGAGCAAGGGGTGCATCGTACAATTGCGGAACGACCAAGGGAACAAGAGCCCATGGTCCCAGCCCTAGTGCTACCAGGACCCACGAGCTTCCAGAACATCCTGCAGGCCCGGCCACTGGTCGCCGCCTCCTAACACCAGCCCCTCGGCACCTCTGGAGCCCCTGAGCCAGGCCCAGGAGCAGACGAGAGAAGCCGGGACTCTCAGAGATAACTCCAACTGCTAAGGGCCAGGCCAGGCCCAGTCTGACCTTTCCAGTGACCCAGCAGGCCCTCCCCATGGACTGCGAGCAAGGACGCTGGAGGCAGAGGTCTCTAACCGAGCCAGAGCACAACACACCCAACACAAGAGCAAAGGCATGGCATGGGGTTCCTTAGCCAACAGCGCTCCGCTGGCATGACCCCACGGCCCCACCATCCGCGCCCTGCACAGCCAGCAGGGGTGGAGGGTGCGGCATGGGCATGATGATGTACAGCCAGCGGGGCGTGGGGACCCCCAGCCAGCAGGGGCACAGAAGGGGTGCAGAAGGGGCGTGGGGACCTCCAGCTGGCAGGGATGCAGAAGGGGTGCAGAAGGGACGCGGGGACCTCCGGCCGGCAGAGGCACAGAAGGGGCACAGAAGGGGCACGGGACCTCCAGCCGGCGGGCACGGGGACCTCCAGCCGGCGGGCACGGGGACCTCCAGCTGGCGGGCATGCGGCGCAGGCGCGGTGACGTACTCGGATATGAGCCTCAGCAGCTGCATGCACTCGGACGTGATTTCCGGCTGCCTGTCCTGCGTCATCGACAGGATCCGTTTCTGTGGAAAGACCCCGAGAGAACAGGCTTCGTGCCAGCGCCGTCGGTGTGACCCAGGGCACCACGACCCCCCACCCACAGGGCGGCCTGCCCCTTCAGAGGCACCGGACAGCCCGCATCAGCCGCCAGCACACGGCCCGGCACCGATCACCCAAGAGGCCAGGGCCGCGAGGCCCACGCAGACGGTGCCCGCAGCGCCCTCTCCCGACCCCCCAGCACGGATGGCCCTGCGGCCCGTCGGAATCGGGGCTGGCTCGTTGGGTGGGGGCAGATGCTCTCTCCCTGCGGCAGCACGGAGGAGTGCGGGCTGGGTCGTGACCTTGTGCGGGCACGCAGCTGTACCTTCGGTGCCCTGAGACTCCAGCAGCCCCCACCGGTGCTGACACCCAAGTGTGCCCTCACTTTCCCAGTGTCCCCAGCTGTCACCGCCTGTACAGACGGACCGTGACAGGGAATGCACAGCACAGGAGCTGAAGCCACAGGGCAGGGCACGTGGCTGTCCCCAGAGCCGGCAGACATGATACGGCCGGATGGGGGACGCCATCTCCAAACATGGCCACACATCACCCCACAGGGCTCACGGAACCAGGACCAGGAGCTTCTGCCTCCAGACACAACCGTGCCCTGACGGGGCTCTGGACGGGCTGTCTCAGGTCAGCCCCTCGCACGGCACGATGTTCCAAGCTGCGAGGCCGTGGGCAACGGTGGGCGGTATGGGACGGGCGGTATGGGACGGGCGGTATGGGACGGCCGCCCGCAGCAGCCCTCACTCCCTCATGGGCGGGGGCCTCCCTGCACCCAGAGGAAAGGCGCATCCTGAGGTCCCACGCAGGGGAGAGGACTGTGCTCCCGTCTTTCCCTGGCACCCACTCTTCCTCAGGCGTCACATCCCTCTTCTGGGGGCCTCTGCGTCCTGGAAAGGCTCCAGGGCAGGGGACACGTCTATAAATACACGGGCACGCGTGGCCCTGTTTTGTCTGGCCTTGCTGGTTTCCGGTCAGACTCCTCTGGGGACCCTGACACGGTCAAGGAACACTTGGTTCTCCCCCACACCCACAGGGATGAGATGACACACTCAGTGTCTCCCGCCACGCAGGCTGGCCCTCCACGTTCCCTGGCCACCTCCGAGACCCCAGCCCTGCTCCCATCCAGCCACGGGTCCCGACTGGGGTCGTTGACCGACCGACAGCCGGCCACCCTCACAACGGGCAGTGGGATCTCAGAACAGCATCCTGGGTGATGGCGGGGCCCCAAACTCAGGAACAAAGTGGGCCGCACCCTCACGTCATCCCATGAACCTGAGTGCCGACCTGCAGTCCCGGAGCAGCTCTGAACCTCTGCGAGGGGACCCCGGACCCAGCAAGGACGTGCTCCCCCACCAGAACGGTGGGCGCCAAGCCCTCCCACTCCTGCACCAAGAGGGTAGAGGGCCGCACCCCAACTGGGCCACTCGGGGGCGTGCCCGTGCTCCAACCTCAGCCCTGCACGCAGAGCACCCTGCCAGGGCCCACGTCACCCAGTGGGCCATGAAGCGGGAGTGCTCGGCCCCGGGCTCGGCCCCGCAGAGAACCTTCAGCTCACCGTCGCAGGAGGCAGCCCCGAGCGCCGGGCTGAGATGCGGCTGGCACTGCGGGCGAGCGAGCAGCTGCTGGACGTCCACACGTCCACCGAGATGCTCGGGGACGGGGACACTGGGCGGCGGCCAGCAGAGGCAACACGTCACTCACCTTGAACTTGTAGAAGAAAAGGCCGAGCTTCATGGCCGACTCCCTCTTCTCGTAGAGCGCCTTCAGCGCCAGGATGCACTTCATGCGCACGCTCGCGTCCTGCGGCAGAGAACGGGCACCGGTCACCCCGCGAGGGCAGCCTCCCCACACGCGCTTGGACAGGAAGGCCCCTTCCACCACAGCGCACACCGGCCCCCGGCCGACAGCCTTCCAGGCGGGACACGGGGGTCTGCGGCCCCAACCCGTCCAGAACAGCCTGCTGGGGTCGGAACCGTGTGGCCAAATTCCCACTCGAAACCCTCACCCCAGGACCGCACGATGGGGCCGTACGTCGCGGTGCGGCCCTCAAAGAAGGGACTCGGCTGCAAAGCGAGGTCATGAGGGGGGGCCCGATCCCACAGGACTGGGGTCCTCACGAGGAGAAGGTAGGACACAGACACGCACAGAAGGACGACCCCACGAGGACGCGGGGACAAGACGGGTCCACGCGCCAAGCAGAGAGCCCACGGGAGGAAGCTGCCTTGGTCCCGCCTAGATCTCACACGTCCAGCCTCAGCCCTGCCTGGGTCTCTGACATCCAGCCTCAGCCCTGCCTGGGTCTCTGACATCCAGCCTCAGCCCTGCCTGGGTCTCTGACATCCAGCCTCAGCCCTGCCTGGGTCTCTGACATCCAGCCTCAGCCCTGCCTGGGTCTCACACTCCCAGCCTCAGCCCTGCCTGGGTCTCACACTCCCAGCCTCAGCCCTGCCTGGGTCTCACACTCCCAGCCTCAGCCCTGCCTGGGTCTCACACTCCCAGCCTCAGCCCTGCCTGGGTCTCACACTCCCAGCCTCAGCCCTGCCTGGGTCTCAGACTCCCAGCCTCAGCCCTGCCTGGGTCTCTGACATCCAGCCTCAGCCCTGCCTGGGTCTCTGACATCCAGCCTCAGCCCTGCCTGGGTCTCTGACATCCAGCCTCAGCCCTGCCTGGGTCTCACACTCCCAGCTCCCAGGACTGAGAGGAATGAACAAGTGCTATTTGTGCTGCCCCGTCTGGGATGTCTGTATGGCCACACGAGCTAATTCAGTGCCCACAGCTAAAACAGCTTTGAGCATCTGAAATGTTTTTTTTCCCCCAAAGCTCCGGGCCCAACATGGGGCTCAAACTCAGGACCCCAAGATCAACAGTCTCACCTTCCACTGACTGACCCAGCTGCGCACCCATCCAAGATTTTTTTTAAGTAAGAAACATGCCATTTGTACCCACGCAGCTAGCAATGTTTTATCTTCTGACAGACATCGCCCGGTGTGGATGCCGCTCCTCTACTTTGTGTGAGTGAAAACACAACGCACCCGAGGGCACCTCGTGACTCAGTCAGTGAAGGGTCTGCCTCTAGCTCAGGTCATGGTCTCAGGGTCCTGGGTCGCTGGGCTCCCTGCTTGGCAGGGAGCCTGCTTCTCCCTCTGCCCCTCCCCACCCCCCTACTTATGTGTGCTCTCATGCTCTCTCTCTCAAATAAATCCTAAAAAAGAGAAACGCGCACCAGGACCATTGAATCTCAAGTGGAGGTCAGGCACATGATCACTCTGTGCGTCACATCCTTCTGCATAAAACTAAGTGAGACCCTGAGGGATTGTTTTGGAAATAAAGAACCACGTGCAAAGCACAGAGCCCAAAGCAAGGCCACACACTTGGCACGAGATGGGCAGAGCTGCTCAGTGCTGACCCACGTGTAGGGGTGCCCTGGCCGGCTCCCTGTAGGGCAAGCCCACGTCCTCTGCACTCAAGGGTCCGTCCCTGCAGGGCACCTCCTGACAGCCACTCCCAGGGTCATGTATGGCCTCACCATGCCGTCCCGGAGGTCTCCGGCCATGCCCCGAGCAGAGCGGAGCAGGACACAGCAGGGCCGGGACAGAGGAGGGAAGTCCCAGCTCCAGGGAGGAACCGCGCAGCCACTACACGGCCTAGGCTGTGGAACAGCCGCCCTCAGTGGATCCCGGGAGGCCCCACATTAGCCACAACTAGTGCCCTGACTGGCCTCCTCCCTGCACACATGGGCTCCCTTGCCCGAGCACAAACAGCCCCCGAGGGCCCAGGAAAATCACTACGCTTATCGTTTGTGCACAAAACCCATCGCGCTCCCCCCACAGAGGAAAAGCAGAGAAGTAGGCTCCAGGCGGCTGTCTGTGACCCCCCAAATCCCTATGTCAAGTCCCAACCCCCCCAGAGGATGGAGTGTGGAGGGGAAGCCTCTGTGGGGACCCCATGATGGGATCGGTGTCCTCGTCAAGGAGACCCCAGAGAGCCCCCTCGCCCCCTCCTCCACGGGAGGACCCAGTGAGGAGATGCCGTCTGTGAGCGGGCTAGGGGATTCTGTGAGGACCCTGAGTATGCCGGCGCCTTGACCGGGGACGTCTGACCCCAGCAGGGAGAGCAACGGACGTGAGCAGATCACGAGCCCCCCGGGAGGTGTTCTGGCACCGGTGCCCGCGCACAGCGCTTGAAGCAGCACTTTGACGTTCCCATCCTCTCCCCTGCCTGCGAGAACCCCGTCGGTCCTCACCGCCCAAGACCGGTCACCACGTGTGAGCAACCACATGTGACCATGAGCTCACGCGTGAGCAACCACGGCCTGCCAGGCCCACGGATCACCGAGAGCACGCCACGGCGAACTCACGGCGCGTCCTACCCTGGAATGAGCCCCCGGGGTTGCAAACATCCACACGCGACGCGGAAATTCGGCTAGTCTCGCTTGTGACAAGCACACGGGGCAGTGTGAGAGCCACACAGAGATCCCTCTGCACACCTGCCCGCTCCCCCCATGCACACCTGTCCGCTGCCCCTGCCACACACCTGCCTGCTCCCCTCCACGCACACCTGCCCGCTCCCCCAACACACACTTCCCCGCTCCCCCCATGCACACCTGTCCGCTGCCCCTGCCACACACCTGCCCGCTCCCCTCCACGCACACCTGCCCGCTCCCCCATGCACACCTGTCCGCTGCCCCTGCCACACACCTGCCTGCTCCCCTCCACACACACCTGCCCGCTCCCCCAACACACACTTCCCCGCTCCCCCCATGCACACCTGTCTGCTGTCCCTGCCACACACCTGCCTGCTCCCCTCCACGCACACGTGCCCGCTTCCACCCACGTACACCTGCCTGCTCCCCCGCACACACACCTGCTCGCTCCCCCGCACACACACGTACCTGCTTCCACCCACATACCTGCCCGCTTCCCCCATGCACACCTGTCCGCTTCCCCGACATACCCGCCAGCTTCCTGTCACGCACACCTGCCCGCTCCCCTCATGCACACCTGCCCGCTCCCTCAATGCACACCTGCCAGCTTCCAGCCATGCACACCTGTCTGCTCCCCCCACACACCTGCCCTGCTCCCACCCACATACACATGCCTGCTTCCACCCCAGCTTCCCAGATACCTGCCTCCTTACCCCCACCACACACGTGCCCACTTACCCCCACGCACACCTGTACCTTCCCCCCAACCTGCCCGCTGCCTACCCCCCAATCCCCACCCATCCCTGCACACCTGCCAGCTTCCCCTACACACACCTGCTGGCTTGCCCCCACACACCCGCACCTTCTCCCCCAACCTCCTGCTACACGCACCCGCAGCCGCCCACCAACGCACACCTGCCTGCTTCCCCCAGGCATACCTGTACCTTCCCCCAACATAGCAAGAGCCCCAGCCCGAGAGTCTGCAAGACGAGGATGACAAAACGGGCCCATCAGCTCCGAAATCACGACACACAGCCCCAGGCTCATCTCAAACACCCCCCCGGGCCCCGTCACATTCAGTTCTAACAGGAAACGCACGTTTTCAGAGAACTGACTCTTCCTCGTCTATGTCTGCGACAGGGAAGAAACGCCCCCCGGCACCGGCAGCCGTGGGCATCCCCCACGTTTGCGGGGCTGGGGTGTGAATGTGCGGGATGCAGAGCGACGGCTCCCATGCAGCCACCTGCTTACGATTCCCTGTGTCTGGCCGACTGGGCTGGGGACACGTCTCCTGGTTTGGGAGCTGGCAGCAGACGGACAGGTGGACGGGGCGGGCCGACGAAGGCTGCGGACATGGGACCCGGCCTATGCGCGCAGCAGGCCATGCCTGCTCGTCACCCAAGCGAGGGACCCGGGTGCAAACTCTCCGCTGGAGGGTGGACACGAAGGCAGGGCCGTGTCCCCATTCCTCCAGGGGACAGGGAAGCCCCTACAGCCCAAACCCTGCGTCACCCCACGGTGCGACAGGTACAGTACTGCCACTGTGTGGAAAGCCTCCTTCATAGAGCTGGACCCACACCAAACCGTGCAGGACACGCGTGCTCGCTCCGGGAACGACCGACAGCACACGCACCGGAGGACCTCCCCACAGCGCAGCGGGCAGGGCGGCGGGGCCTGCGCGCTGGGGTTCCTCGTGCACGCGTAGGGGGTGGAGCGGTGGGGCCCGCGCACCGAGTTCCTCATCCACGCGCAGGAGGCAGGGCGGCGGGGCCCGCGCGCTGGGGTTCCTCGTGCACGCGCAGGGGGGTGGAGCGGTGGGGCCCGCGCACCGAGTTCCTCGTGTACGCGCAGGGGGCAGGGCGGCGGGGCCCGTGCGCTGGGGTTCCTCGTGCACGCGCAGGAGGTGGAGCGGTGGGGCCCGCGCACCGAGTTCCTCATCCACGCTCAGGGGGCAGGGCAGCGGGGCCCGCGCGCTGGGGTTCCTCGTGCACGCGCAGGGGGCAGGGCAGCGGGGCCCGCGCGCTGGGGTTCCTCGTGCACGCGTAGGGGGTGGAGCGGTGGGGCCCGCGCACCGAGTTCCTCATCCACGCGCAGGGGGCAGGGCGGCGGGGCCCGCGCGCTGGGGTTCCTCGTGCACGCGCAGGGGGGTGGAGCGGTGGGGCCCGCGCACCGGGGTTCCTCGTGCACGCGCAGGGGGCAGGGCGGCGGGGCCCGCGCACCGGGGTTCCTCGTGCACGCGCAGGGCGGACCGGCGGGGCAGCGCACCTTGTCGTACAGCATCCAGCCGATGTACTTCAAGTAGTTGTTGTCCAGGAACAGGTCTGGGTACAGCCTGACCCAGCAGCCCAGCTCCCCCATGCAGATCACACGGATGTCCGAGCTGATGTCGCTGAGAAGCGAAGTGAGAGCGTCACCCAACGGCCACGTGACATCACTAGCACCGTGGAGTCACGTGTCTGTGATGCCGAGTGAGGCCAAGACACGGCCTGGGTGACGGGACACGCGGGGAAGTCACGGCCTGGGTGACGAGACACGTGGGGAAGTCACGGCCTGGGTGACGAGACACGCGGGGAAGTCACAGCCTGGGTGACAGGATACGCAGGGAAATCACGGCCTCAGTGATAGGACACGTGGGGAAGTCACGGCCTGGGTGACGGGGGACACGTGGGGAAGTCACGGCCTGGGTGACGGGAACACGTGGGGAAGTCACGGCCTGGGTGACGGGAACACGTGGGGAAGTCACGGCCTGGGTGACGGGAACACGCGGGGAAGTCACGGCCTGGGTGACGGGGGACACACGGGGAAGTCACGGCCTGGGTGACGGGAACACGTGGGGAAGTCACAGCCTGGGTGACGGGAACACGCGGGGAAATCACGGCCTCGGTGATGGGGACCCACGGGGAAGTCACGGCCTGGGTGACGGGACACACGGGGAAATCACGGTCTCGGTGACGGGACACACGGGGAAGTCAGCCTGGGTGACGGGAACATGCAGGGAAGTCACGGCCTGGGTGACGGGGGACAGACGGGGAAGTCACGGCCTGGGTTCCAGGGACACGTGGGTACATGCGTGGCTTCGAGGCTAACCCTTACCGGTAGCGGGGCACAAACGTCCTTTTGAAGAGCGCACAGATGATGTTGTCGATGGCCGTGGGCTTGTTCTGGAACTGCAGGAGCAGAAGTGCAGACGTGTTGGCCCGGAGCGGCCGTCTGTGGCCTCCAGGCAGCTGCGGCTGGTACGCAGGACCAGCACACGGCCTCCGGGGGGTCGCCCCTTGTCAGGCATCTGAGTCCTGTACACGGACGGTCCTGCCACCACAGGACCGCGGGCCGTCCCGCCTGCCCGGATCGGAGCCCGCTGTGCCGCTGCACAGGTCTACAGGGCAGGGATGAAGCGGTGGGACTGGCGGGTAAGAGGGAGTGGGTGCGGGAAATCGGGTAAGGGCTGGGCTGCAGAAGCGAAGGCTTTGGGCTAAAGGTGGGAGGGTGGGTTGAAAGGACAGGGGAGTTATGAGGCCAACAGCGGGGTAAAGGGGTGCGGAGTGCAGGCAAAAAAGCGAAGGGGAAGGGGTAAAGGGTGGAGGAGCAGGGGTGAAGTGGGACAGAGCAATGGAATGAGGGGTGGACATGAAGGGGCTGGGGGCAGCACAGGGGGATGAGGGGCAGTGGATGAAGGGTGCAGGGTGAGGGGATTGAAGGGGTGAGGGGTGGGGTGAGGGGCTGACAGGGTGAGGCTGGGGTGAGGTGCAGGGGTGAAGGGTGATGGGGTGATAGGGTGAGCAGTGGCATGAGGAGTGGGGGTGAAGTGGTAACAGGGTGAGAGGGTGGGGTGACGGGCAGGGTGAAGGGGTGACAGGTGAGGGACAATGGGTTGGGGCAGGAGTGAAGACGTCCTGGGCTGAGGGCTGGAGGCAACAGGATGAGTGCTGGGGTGCAGGGGTATGGGGGGATGGGGTGAGAGTGAAGAGGGGAGGGGATGAGGAGTATGGGGCAGAACCACAAGGGAGGGGGACCTGGAGCCCGGATGCGGAAGCACCCGCACGTGCTTACCAGCCCCCCGCTCGCCGGCGAGTTGTGCGCAGACCTTAACCCCCGAGAAGACTCCCCAGTCCTGGGGAGCAGGCGCTGCACGGGGCCACGGCCGCCCCGCTGACCGACTAGAAACCCACACGCTGTGGGGCAGCCGGGGCTGGGGAGGGCCCCCAACCCAGAGCAAGGGGGCGGGCCAGGGGCAAAGGGGCGGGGCCGGGAGCAAGGGGGCCAGACCTAGACTCCCCCCATGCTTCCTACCTCTGGACACCCCTACTGTCCCCACCTGGGCACCCCCCACCGCTCCCGCACCTGGTGCCTGCACTGGTCCAGCAGCTCCATGTAGTACTCGTGTCCCCCCCCACATCCATCTCTCCCTGCCCACCCTGCATACAGCCCCCTCCGCACCCCTGCATCCCCCCTACGCTCCCGCACCCAGTGCCTGAGCTGGTCCAGCAGCTCCATGTAGTACTCGTGTCCTGCCCCCATCCCTCTCTCCCTCCCCACCCTGCACACACCCCCTCCGCACCCCTGCATCCCCCCCCACGCTCCCGCACCTCGTGCCTGCGCTGGTCCAGCAGCTCCATGTAGTACTTGTGCCTCCCCTTGAGCTTAGTGATGCTCTCGATCTCGTACAACCGCTGGGCCGTGCGCCTGCCCGTGCAGATGCCCTGGTTCACGCTGGCCAGTGCCGTCAGCAGCTTCATGGCTGCCAGCAGAGCGGGACTGTGACCCTGGGGCTGGGACCCCCAGCTATGAGCCCGCGTTGGGCTCCATCTCCCACAGGAAGGACCCTTCTGCAGCTCTCAGAGGGAGTCTGGGGGTAGTTGGGAGGTCGGGAGGCTGGGGGGCTGCTGCGTCCTGTCCCTTGCTGGGTCACAAGATTGCGTACGGTTTCCCCCACATGATGACGGTGCACGCAGACCCGAGCACACATCTCAGCGTCCCCAGGGCATGGACACACCCCACAACCTTTCCAGCAGCAAGGTCATGTCTGTGCCCTGAGCGGGCAGAATTCCACCAGGTGGGAAATGGTCTCAGAGGGACACAGGGCCAGGACCACAGCAGGAACCAGGCTTCAGCTGAACAACCCCAGCTCAGCAGGCTGCAAATGCCCAAGGAACCTCGCCGCGACCGGGACACGTGGCGTCTCAGGACCAGCAGTCCAAGGTCAGAATTCACGTGCAGGACACCCCCGCCCCCCACTCCGGGGCACGTGGCACCATGCACACCGTGTCCCCTGCAGACCCAGACATGGGAACGAGACACATGGAGCCACTGTGTGGCTGAGACACCCTGACACACGCATGGAAAGAGCCCTAAATCCTCAGGGACCTGTCTGACACGGGACTGACTGGAGTCCCCGGGGGACACATCCCTCCACAGCCTCCTCGTCACAAACTCCGGATTTCTTTGTGGTTCCCAACGGGTCTGTGCAAAGATCCTGACACTCCCTTACAAATGTTCCGGTGTGAGCATCACTCCGCAGACGGCTACGTCCATGGCCGCTGCACCTCCCGTAAGGACGCAAAACGCACAGGACCTCTAACCACGGGCCTAAGAGCAAGTCCCCCAGTCAGCACCGACCGCTCAGCGTCCATTCAGGGAGAAGCTGGCACTGACCGCTCCGCACGTGTTCGTGGAAAAGACAGACCAGATACTGACACCCAACCAGTAACCCGATTTGTAGAATTATTCACTTAGAAAACCTAATACCCCCAGTGCAGGAGAACAGGACATGCCCAGGAGGGCCAGTCCTGGGGGTTCTTGTGGGGACGGAGGGACAGGACACGCTAGGGTAGGTTCTCATGGGGACAGACAGATAAGACATGACCGTGTGGGCTGGCCTGGGGTCTCTCGTGGGGACAGAGGCACAGGACACGCCTGGGGGGACGGCCCTGGGACCGAAGAGCCCACCCTCTGTCCAACATCAGCCTTGCCACAGCCTCTGCTGTGGAACATGTACAGGGACAACTCTGTGCCACTCGCCACCCAGTCCCTCTGTGAAGCAAACGTCCCTCCATGGCTTCTCCATCCCCTCCAGCTCCTGGTGACCACCCGGCCAGCAGCCTCTGCCCCCTGCAAGCCAGCACAGGGCAGGCCCGGGTGTGGGCATCTGCCCTGGGACAGCAGAAGCCCAGGCTGAGGCCCCTGCCCCTGTGTTCGTGTCCCGTGGCTCCCGGCCCTGTGTCCCATGTCCCTTCTACCACAGTCCATGCCCCTGTTCCCACGGCCTCTGCCCCTGTGTCTCATCTCCCCTGCCCCCATGTCTGTGGCCCTTTGGCCACTGCCCCAGCCCCACAGCCCTTTCCCTGTGTCCCGTGGCCTCTGCCCCTGTGGGCCCTGGCCCAATGTCCCCTACCCCCATGTCCTCTGGTCCCTGCCCCCACGGCCCGGCCAGCCCCCAAGTCAGCAAAAGCCGGGGCAGGGGCCCGGGGCAGTGTCTCACCGGCCAGGGAGCTGGTGTGCCGCAGGCTGTACACGGCCGAGTTTGTGAGGCCACTGAGCATGCCGATCACCGTGTCCATGAGGTGGCCGTCACACAGCACCGAGGAGTGTGTCTGGTGCACCAGCAGCTCCGTGAACTCGCAGAAGTTCACCCGAAACCTCTTCCAGAAAGGCCCTGGCCCCACGATGGGGTAAAAGTCGTTTTGCTGTGTTCAAGACAAGAACACGGGGAAAAGGGGGAGATGCTGGGCTGGGTGTGGACCCATCCCACCATCATGATATGGAGCTCTGCTCCCGGACAGGGGACCCTGGGTCACATGAGCATACGCTGACCCTGCACTTACAGGAGGTGACCCCTCCACTCTCAGGGTAACCCCCAATCTTCCAGACCCTGCACCTGGGGAGTCACATGTCCACTCTGACCCAGAGTAACCCTCAATCTCCCAGACCCTGCACCTGGAGGGGGTCACATGTCCACTCTGACCCAGAATAACCCTCAATCTCCCAGACCCTGCACCTGGAGGGGGTCACATGTCCACTCTGACCCAGAGTAACCCTCAATCTCCCAGACCCTGCACCTGGAGGGGGTCACATGTCCACTCTGACCCAGAGTAACCCTCAATCTCCCAGACCCTGCACCTGGAGGGGATCACACGTCCACTCTGACCCAGAGTAACCCTCAATCTCCCAGAGCCTGCACGGGGGGGGGGGGGGGGGGGGCGGGTCACACGTCCACTCTGACCCAGAGTAACCCTCAATCTCTCAGACCCTGCACCTGGGGGGGTCCATGTCCACTCTGACCCAGAATAACCCTCAATCTCCCAGACCCTGCACCTGGAGGGGGTCACATGTCCACTCTGACCCAGAGTAACCCTCAATCTCCCAGACCCTGCACCTGGAGGGGGTCACATGTCCACTCTGACCCAGAGTAACCCTCAATCTCCCGACCCTGCACCTGGGACGGTACACGTCCACTCTGACCCAGACTGACTCCATGTCTCTGAGCTCCTGCTCCAGGGTGGGGGTCGCACGTCTACTCCGACCCCGGGGGCCCCGGGCCCCCACTCCCATTCCCGCACTGGGGGCGCACATATCCGCAGTCACCGCAGTGACCCCCGCTCTCCCGGACCCTGCAGCCGGCAGAGCTCAGACTTACGCACCAGCCCAGCGACCCACCACCCTGACACTGGAACCTGGGGTCACACAGCACACCCAGCAGGGTCCGCGCCCGCCCCCACACCCTGCACCCCCCACCCTTCCCGTCTGCTCCGGAGGCTGCGCTGGGCGGACCCCCTCATGTGGGAAGGAGCCGGGTCTCTGGGCGCTCAGGGCAGCCAGAAGGACAGCGAGCAGGCACAGGTCGGACCCTCGCCCGGCTTCCGCTCGGTTCCGGCTCACCCCGCGGGTTTGCGGGCGCGCCCGCCGCACCAACCCGCCACCCGTCAGCCTCGCGGCCTCCTTCCCTCGGGTGCCCAGCAGGCCAGTGGAGAGCCGGGCTCCTGCCGCTCTGCGCCTGCGCGGGAAGGGGGTTCCTCAGGGGAACCCGCCTCCAGCCTCTCTGCGCACGCGCGGGAAGGGGTTCCTCAGGGGAACCCGCCTCCAGCCTCTCTGCGCACGCGCGGGAAGGGGTTCCTCAGGGGAACCCGGCTCCTGCCGCTCTGCACCTGCGCGGGAAGGGGTTCCTCAGGGGAACCCGCCTCCAGCCTCTCTGCGCACGCGCGGGAAGGGGTTCCTCAGGGGAACCCGCCTCCAGCCTGGTGTCCGACACGCATACGGACAGTCTGAGTCACCGGCACAGCCTGCGTGAGACCCCTCAGGGACTGTGAGCCCTGCAGGGAGGCTGAGGCTGGAGGCCAGAACCCACAGGGCGATGACGCTAAGTGCCCAGCCTGGGGGTGCCCAGAGGATGACCGAGGGTCAGACATGCCCCAACTCTGTGCTCTTCGCATGCTGCACACCCGTCACGCTCTACCCCCACGTGCGGCCGTTTGCCCCCCGCCCATGGTCCGCATCCCCAACTCCGCAGGGTGTGGGGCTGCGTTCACAGCTGCCTGCCTCGCTCACACTCACCCGTGCAAGCAGGGACCCACGAGATCCTGCACAACCTTTTCCCACACACTGTGCCCTACCACCTGTGCCATCACCCATGCCAGGGCCCCCACGCTCCAAATCCCACCTTCCCCAGTGCATTGTCGGCACAACCCTCCTCCTCCGTGCTGGGACCTGTGTGCCCATCCCCCATACTTTCCCTCCTACACATCACTCCCTCTGCGCTAGTCCCCGGCGACTGGCTCCCACCCTTCTCCCCCAACCTACGGAGCCCCTCCCCATTTGCTGCGGTGTGAGGGGGAGGGGTGCCCTGCCAGGGACTGGCGATCAGACTTGGGGGGGGAGTGCACTTGCTCCAACAAGCCAGCCTCAACAGGACACCCCAGCCTCAAAAACCCTGAGGCCACCTGAGGCTTCTGCACCTTCAGTCAGTCCCTGAGAGGTGAGGCCAGAGCTCTAACCGGGTTACAAACATGTCCTAAAACCCCCCACCCC
Organism: Lutra lutra; assembly: GCF_902655055.1. Classification (NCBI taxonomy): domain Eukaryota; kingdom Metazoa; phylum Chordata; class Mammalia; order Carnivora; family Mustelidae; genus Lutra; species Lutra lutra. The sequence goes on from NC_062296.1 coordinate 99,603,866, forward strand.
GAGGCTAGACCAGGTCACTAATCAGGTACAAACATGTCCCGAAAACCGCCGTTCTGAGCCTAGACCAGGTCACTAACCACTTACAAACATGTCCCGAAACCCCCCATTCCGAGGCTAGACCCGGTCAGTAACTGGTTCTGCAAGGTCGGTCCTCACTGCTAAGTCAGTGCAGTTTGTGAGAAAACCTCCTCTGCCCTGTCTGTGAAGTGCACGAATCCACTTTACCTCGTCTGCACACCCAAGATGGTGAGAAATGAATGATGTGAGGGGCACCAGGTGAATCTCCAGCCACAGGACACCTGCACTATCTGTGTCACAGGCCAGCCACATGGTGCCCCAAACACCCTTCTCCACCCAGACGCCCTTAACTGGTTGGGTCATATCAACAGTGCCCATGACAACAACACGCACACTACAGCAGAGACTACAGAGAGCACGGTCGGGTCTAAATGTGCCAGTGTAGATGGAACAAGATCCAGTCTAAATTCACCAGTGCAGACAGAACACGATCAGATTTGATGTGCGAGTATCGATGGAACACAGGTCTCCATGACACAGTTAAGACAGAACACGATCAGGTCTAAACAAGCCAGTGCAGATGAAACATGATCCGGTCTAAATGTCCCAATGTAGATGCAACACAGATCTCCATGACACAGTGTAGACGGAATAGGATCTTCTCAAAATGTGCCAGTGTACGTGGAACACAGTCAGGTCTCCATGACACAGTATAGACAAAACATGATCTGATCTAAATGTGCCAGTGTAGACAGAACACAGGTCTCCATGACACAGTGTAGACAGAACACGATCAGGCGTAAATGTGCCAGGGCAGACAGAACACAGGTCTCCATTATGCCGTTCAGACAAAACATAGTTAGGGCTCCATGACGCAGCATACACAACACTGTCCGGTCTAAACATCCCCATGTAGACAGAGCATGTGTGAGATGTAAATGTGCAGTGTAGACAGAAGAGTCCATTTCAATAACAGTGAGTAGAAAGAACACTGTCAGGTCTAAATACAGTGTAGACAGAACATGCTCTGGTCTAAATGTCCCAGTGTAGACAAAACACACTCTGGTCTAAATGTGTCAGTGTAGACAGAACACATTAGGACTCCATGACACAGTATAGACAAAACATAATCCCACCTAAATGTGCCAGTGTAGACAGAAAATTCAGTTCCCATAACACAGGATAGAAGGAACACTGTCAGGTCTAAACGTGCCAGTGTAGACAGAACTTGCTCCGGTCTAAATGTCCCAGTGTAGACAGAACTCACTGGATGAACTCACTTCTGCAGGACAGGTCAAGCCTATGGTCCCGTGGTGCAGAGCCCGGTGTTCTCATTTGAAACAGCATGCCATGGGACCCAAGTGCACTCAGCGTGGACTGAGTGCGGTCAAGTCCTATCCTGCTGTGGACAAGACTGGGAAGCTCTACCGCACTCAGTGTGGACAGGGTGGGGTCAGGTCTGGTCGAGCCCTGCCTCGCTGCAGGCTGGACATGGTGAGGTCTGCCCGCACAGTGCCGGCAGAACCCTGTCCCCAAGGCCAGCTCAGTGTGGCTCTCGTGGGAGCCAGGCACGTGGCCACAGTCCCTTGTTGGTGATCAGGGCGCTCACCCCATGCTGAGAACAGCACAGGAACTAACCCGGGGCTTCGCTGGCCCCCGGCGGGCTGGGAAACCACACAGAACTACCCCACTTGTAAACTCTGGAATGTGTGTTACCAGTTTCTCGGGCCACATGATGGTCAGGATCCAGGGGTAAGCCAGAAACTTCTTGTAATACAGCCCGGTCTCCTGAAGGGACAGAAGAGATGTGCCGGTGAAGTCCCTCGTCCCCAGACCTGCAGCGGGTCCCGGCAGGACGGGCTGTGCGGCACGGGGCACCGGAGCTGGTCCGCCTCCCCTGGCGGATCCCAGAGGCCGAGGCCCGTGGGGGGTGCCGGGGGGGGTAGGTGGGGAATGGTTCCAAGCAGCCAACAGCATGAAGGGTCTATCTCTACAAAAACAGTCCACCTCTACATCAATGCCCTCGTGGGGGCGCGGATGGACTATCTGTGGCACTCAGCCCCTTTGTGGACTCAACTGACACTTGGAGCATGCACTGTGTCATCTCTAGAGGCCAGAATGGGGAGACGCTATGGCACAGACACCAGTCTGCACAGAGGACTCGGGAGCGTCAGAGCCTCTCACGCTCCGTGGCCACGGCTGCATACGGCCAGTGCCATGGCCGTGCATGTCACCCCACCCGTGGTGGGCCCTGCATGCTGTAGCATTTCCCTACGTGTCCAGGGGTCTGCTCTTTGGGAAGCGCAGGTTCTCCCATGAGGCACACAGGCTGGGGGTCAGCAAAGCCCCCAGTGCTGCTCCTGAGGTGGGGGAGACTGAACGGGACCCTGATCTGGCACTGGGGGCTCTCCGAGGAAAGAGGCCCAATGGAGTCAGCCGTGCTGAGTGATCCCAAGGAAGGAGCTAAGTTCAGGGACACTGAGGCCGGAAGCAAAGTAGGGGCGTCCTCCTCAACTACGGGCCTGGGCTCTCCCACATGCTGAATGTGCGGGCTTCAAGAGAGCTCTGGGACAGACAGCTAAGTGTCACGTGGCGTCCTTAGCTGGACCCTGCATGGGACAGAAACAGAATGTGAAGAACATTCCTGAGACAGGCATGGTAATATGTACAGACCCCTCACACGGACGCTGCCCTCCAGCAGCTCGGAGTGCCCGAGACAGGACAGGACCACGGTCACACAGGAGTGCTCACTGTCACGCACCAGACACAGCCAGGGCCAGGTCAGTCTGCAGGCCCCTCGCAAGTGACTGTGGTGAACACACACATAGGGGCAAACACAGGTGTGCACATGCACGGACCTGCACACACACTCACATGTGCACAGTGCACGCATGCACTCGCTTGCCCGTGTGTAGAGTGCTGTCGTGTGTGTGTGTGCAGCACTGAGGCACACACACGGGGATAAGGTGAAGACGGCACACAAACATGCACTCGCTCCCTTGTGTGCAGAGTGCGCACGCATGTGCATGCATGCGGAGACAGACGTGCATGCATGGGGGGTAAGCTGCAGATGGCACACGTGTGCACGTATGCGCTCGCTCACGTGCTGTGCATACACGTGTGCAAGCACAGCACAGAGGCACACATGCACGCATGTGGGAAAAGGTGAAGGGAGTGCACACACACATGCAATCTCTCACTCGTGCGTATCCTATACACACGTGTGTGTACACAGCACTGAGGCACACACATGTACATGGGGGATAAGAGAAAGACAGCACACACGTGTGTAATCACCCACTCACATGTACCACATACATACGTATGCATGGCAGAGGCACACGTGCGTGCATGGGGGATAAGAGAAAGACGGCACACACATGTGCATTGGCTCACTCACACGTACCACGCACATGCGTGTGCATGCATGGCACAGAGGCACACGGGCAGGCATGGGGATATGGTGAACACGGGAGAGCATTAGCTGCTGAACACAGGTGAAGTTTATGTGTTCCTCCCCTTTTCTTAGGTTTGACATTGTTACAAATAAAAAGTTAAAGGAAAAAGTCACTGTTCATGGACTTGATTCCCAAGACTTTCTGGAGACACTTTCTAAGTATTTTAGGCTGTGAGAAATTTTGTAGATATTACGTCTGTTCACTGAAAGGATGAGTCCATCAGCAAAGTATGATCCACACACACAGCGGCCGAAGACGCCGCCTTGAAGAGGAAGGACGTTCTGCACCTGCTGGGACGTGGCTGGGCCTTGAGGACATCAGCCAGACCCAGAAGGACCAACCCTGCCTGATTCCACATATACAGGGTCCCTAGCGGAGCCCCATCCACAGAGACAGACAGTAGACGGTGGGCCTGGGGCTGGGGGACGGGGATGGGGAGACAGCGTTTGATGAGGGCAGAGCTTCGTGTTGGGAAGATGGAAAGTTCCGGAGCCGGAATGTGGGGATGGTCGCACAACAGCGTGCATGCACTCGGTGCCACTGAGCTGTGCGCTCGAGAGGGTTAAGACAGCAAAGTGTAAGCTGGGTGTCCTTTACCACAACGGAAAAAAACATCTGAAACGAGAGAAAACGGCCTTTCCATGCAACGAGGCGTGGGGTCACTCGCAGCCTGGAGACCTGAACCGTGCACTCGATGAGGAGTCTGGCAAAACGGAAGCGGCATCAGACACGGACGGGGGGGCGGACCCACGCAGCCTCACACACACGTGGAGAGGCCGTGAGAACAAGTCGGCGTCACAGCATGAAGCAAAACGAGCACGCACTCTGACCCTTTGTCACACGCAAACGGGAACACGTGCAGTAGGACCCACAGACACACACGTCCACAGCCACACACAAACCAAGCCCGAAACCAACCGGACGCTGTCTGAAGCAGAATGGGGACGTGACCCATGCACACACACGCGATGGAACATTCCACAGCCACGACACAGACGTTTACTGGACAGGAATCACGTGTATACAAACTGTTCCTTAAATCGTGTGTGCCTGGGACAGAAGAGCCTCACAGACACCGCCCCAAGCACGGTGCCTCCCAGGCCCGGAGCTGGAAGCCGGCCAAGTGCGACTGGCGCGCGCAGGACCCTGTGTGCACCAGAGCCCGAGCACGGGAACACCATGAGCACCGAGCTCGGGACCACAGTCCTCCCACCGCGGGGAGGAGCTCAGGATGGGCACAGGGCGTGTCTGGGCACCCGCTGGCCTCGCTCTGTGTCTTCCCTTCCACGACGGCCACCTGCGTGCCGTTTTATAGCCACATTTTGCCGTGCAGGACAGAGTCCCACCTTTGATTCACGTTCACGTTTTTCTTTATAAAGAAACGTGGTCCTGTCCGCGAAGCCCTGGGCAGCCTCTCCTCGCAAGGAAGCAGAGGAGGACAGCTTCTGGCCAGAAGATGGAGATGCCTCAGCTCGTCCCACCCCCCAGCCTGACTGCAAACCCACGTGCCCGGGGGGTCCAGGGCACCGACCTTGGGCCCCAGGCTCACGGGGTGCCCGGAGCCCGTCCCACCTGGTCAAACTTCTCTGTCATTTTGTGCACCACTTTCTTGCCTTCGTTGCTCTGGTACAACTCAGCCGTCACCATCCCTGAGAGAGAGAGAAGGAAACACGCTTGAAGCCAACCCTCCTTGTCCCAGGGCATGACGCCTCGTCCCCGAGAGAGAATGGCAAAGCCATGGAATGCAGCCTTGGCGGCTGGGGTCCGCAGGCACTGTGCCCTGCGTGTCTGTCACCACAGGGCTTCTGTGAGGCATCCTCAGGGCGCCCGGCCGGACACCACTGGACCTTCTCCAGAGGCACGTCCTGCCCCCACAGCTTCTGCGTCAGGGTCCAGAGGGAGGGGAGGCTGCGGCTGTTTGCTGGTGCCAATGGCTAACCGACAAGGACACAGTACAACGGACTCCCTCACAGTATGCACCTCCGTGGTGCACACACACGCCGTGGTTGCCCGTCGCCACAGCCTCCACCCGCCACACGTGGGTGCTCCCCTCTCATTTCCGTGGCCCCAGGAACCATGGAGACCCCGCCCGCCTACGGACATGCCGTTCTGGACATTTTGTGCACAGCCCGTGTGGCCCGTGGCATCTGCATCTCTCCCCGAGCACCGTGAGTCTCACGTCCACGCCTGTGGCCGCGGGGGTCGGCGCTTCCCTGCTGTAATTCTCACGCTCTCCCCCGCGTGATTCTCACACTCTGAGAGTTTCGTCACCCCCTGGCACATGGCTGGGGGAGCGCTGAGCCCGTCCATGGGCGCCAGGCAGGAGACACAGAACTGCCACGGACCACAGTGTGGCCCTCTGGCAAAGCCCACGCACACCAACCCCCAACTGGGAAGCAGCTGAGCCTCCAGAGCAGGGTCCTTCCTGCCTCTCCCAGCCTCTGGGGCTCCGGGCATCCCTGGGCTGGTGGCCACGTCCCTCCCATCTGTGCCTCCGCCCTCACGTGGCTTCTCCTCTGTGTCTGTCCCTCCTCTTTTTTTCCTACTGTTTTATTTATGTATTTTAGAAAGACAGTGAGCACGAGCAGGAGAGACAAGAGAGGAAGGCAGGGAATGTCAGGCAGACGCCCCGTGGAGCGCGGAGCCTGACTTGCGGCGTGATCCCAGAACCCAAAGATCACGACCTGAGCCGAACACGAGACTCAGAGGCTTAAGAGACTGAACCCCTCAGGCCCCCGTGTCCCTGCTCTTATGAGGACCAAGTCTCACAGGACTAGGGTCACCCGAAGGATCTCTTACTGGTCACACCCACAAAAGTCCTTCTCTACGAGGTCGCATCCTGAGGTCCTGGGGTCAGGACGTGGACGGATCTCTTCTCGGGCAGTCAACCTCTGCTCTGAGGTGACCGTGCTCGCACAGACAAGTCTCCTACCGATAAAAGCCTCTGGAAAAGCCCAGCCCGCCCAGTCTCTTATATGCATGGACAGGACGGGCAGGCCCAGCAGGCCCCGTGTGGTGACACCCGCGAGAGTCCAGGAGCCCAGCTCACCTTCACAGCCACAGCACTGGACAAAGAAGCTGATGAGGTCCAGCAAGGCCAGCTCCCGGTCCTCCTTGTAGGACCGCACCCACTCCTCGACAGCTGTCTGCTGGGCAAATGCCAGAGATGAGCACACGTGTGATGAGGTATGTGGAACCGGCCAGATATGAGGACACGTGTGATCATGCGTCTGACCCAGCAGGGAGCACTTGTGTGTGCAAGCGTGTGTGCGATCAGGTGCACGTGATGGCCAGTGTGAGCATATGTGTGTGATCAGGTGTGCGTGATGGACAGCAGTGAGCACGTGTGTGCAATCAGGTGTGGGATGGGCAGCGGTGAGCACGTGTGTGCAATCAGGTGTGTGTGACGTGCAGCGGTGAGCACGTGTGTGTGATCAGGTGTGGGACGGGCATCAGTGAGCACGTGTGTGCGATCAGGTCCGTGGGAAGGTCATCAGTGAGCACGTGTGTGCGATCAGGTGTACATGATTGGCAGCGGTGAGCACGTGTGTGTGATCAGGTGTGCATGATGGGCAGCAGTGAGCACGTGTGTGTGATCAGGTGTGGGACGGGCAGCGGTGAGCACGTGTGTGCGATCAGGTCCGTGGGAAGGTCATCAGTGAGCACGTGTGTGCGATCAGGTGTACATGATTGGCAGCGGTGAGCACGTGTGTGTGATCAGGTGTGCATGATGGGCAGCAGTGAGCACGTGTGTGTGATCAGGTGTGGGACGGGCAGCGGTGAGCACGTGTGTGCGATCAGGTCCGTGGGAAGGTCATCAGTGAGCACGTGTGTGCGATCAGGTGTACATGATTGGCAGCGGTGAGCACGTGTGTGTGATCAGGTGTGCATGATGGGCAGCAGTGAGCACGTGTGTGTGATCAGGTGTGGGACGGGCAGCAGTGAGCACGTGTGTGCGATCAGGTCTGTGGGAAGGTCACCGGTGAGCACATGTGTGTGATCAGGTGTACATGATGGGCAGCAGTGAGTACATGTGTGTGATCAGGTGTGGGACGGGCAGCGGTGAGCACGTGTGTGCGATCAGGTCTGTGGGAAGGTCACCGGTGAGCACGTGTGTGCGATCAGGTGTACATGATGGGCAGCAGTGAGCACGTGTGTGTGATCAGGTGTGGGACGGGCAGCGGTGAGCACGTGTGTGTGATCAGGTGTGGGACGGGCATCAGTGAGCACGTGTGTGCGATCAGGTCCGTGGGAAGGTCATCAGTGAGCACGTGTGTGCGATCAGGTGTACATGATTGGCAGCAGTGAGCACGTGTGTGTGATCAGGGGTGCATGATGGGCAGCAGTGAGCACGTGTGTGTGATCAGGTGTGGGACGGGCAGCAGTGAGCACGTGTGTGCGATCAGGTCCGTGGGAAGGTCATCAGTGAGCACGTGTGTGTGATCAGGTGTGGGACGGGCAGCAGTGAGCACGTGTGTGCGATCAGGTCCGTGGGAAGGTCATCGGTGAGCACGTGTGTGCGATCAGGTGTACATGATGGGCAGCGGTGAGCACGTGTGTGTGATCAGGTGTGCATGATGGGCAGCAGTGAGCACGTATGTGTGATCAGGTGTGCATGATGGGCAGCAGTGAGCACGTGTGTGTGATCAGGTGTGGGACGGGCAGCGGTGAGCACGTGTGTGCGATCAGGTCTGTGGGAAGGTCACCGGTGAGCACGTGTGTGTGATCAGGTGTGCATGATGGGCAGCAGTGAGCACGTGTGTGTGATCAGGTGTGGGACGGGCATCAGTGAGCACGTGTGTGCGATCAGGTCCGTGGGAAGGTCATCAGTGAGCACGTGTGTGCGATCAGGTGTACATGATTGGCAGCGGTGAGCACGTGTGTGCGATCAGGTGTACATGATTGGCAGCAGTGAGCACGTGTGTGTGATCAGGTGTGGGACGGGCAGCGGTGAGCACGTGTGTGCGATCAGGTGTACATGATTGGCAGCAGTGAGCACGTGTGTGCGATCAGGAGTACATGATGGGCAGCAGTGAGCACATGTGTGTGATCAGGTGTGGGACGGGCAGCAGTGAGCACGTGTGTGTGATCAGGTGTGGGACGGGCAGCGGTGAGCACGTGTGTGCGATCAGGTGTACATGATTGGCAGCGGTGAGCACGTGTGTGCGATCAGGTGTACATGATGGGCAGCAGTGAGCACGTGTGTGCGATCAGGTGTACATGATGGGCAGCAGTGAGCACGTATGTGTGATCAGGTGTGGGACGGGCAGCGGTGAGCACGTGTGTGCGATCAGGTCTGTGGGAAGGTCACCGGTGAGCACGTGTGTGCGATCAGGTGTACATGATTGGCAGCGGTGAGCACGTGTGTGCGATCAGGTGTGCATGATGGGCAGCAGTGAGCACATGTGTGTGATCAGGTGTGGGTCGGGCAGCGGTGAGCACGTGTATGCGATCAGGTGTACATGATTGGCAGCGGTGAGCACGTGTGTGTGATCAGGTGTGCATGATGGGCAGCAGTGAGCACGTGTGTGTGATCAGGTGTGGGACGGGCAGCGGTGAGCACGTGTGTGCGATCAGGTCTGTGGGAAGGTCATCAGTGAGCACGTGTGTGCGATCAGGTGTACATGATTGGCAGTGGTGCGCACGTGTGTGTGATCAGGTGTGCATGATGGGCAGCAGTGAGCACGTGTGTGTGATCAGGTGTGGGACGGGCAGCGGTGAGCACGTGTGTGCGATCAGGTCTGTGGGAAGGTCACCGGTGAGCACGTGTGTGCGATCAGGTGTACATGATTGGCAGCGGTGAGCACGTGTGTGCGATCAGGTGTGCATGATGGGCAGCAGTGAGCACATGTGTGTGATCAGGTGTGGGTCGGGCAGCGGTGAGCACGTGTGTGCGATCAGGTGTACATGATTGGCAGCGGTGAGCACGTGTGTGTGATCAGGTGTGCATGATGGGCAGCAGTGAGCACGTGTGTGTGATCAGGTCTGTGGGACGGGCAGCAGTGAGCACGTGTGTGCGATCAGGTCTGTGGGAAGGTCACCGGTGAGCACGTGTGTGCGATCAGGTGTGCATGATGGGCAGCAGTGAGCACGTGTGTGTGATCAGGTCTGTGGGACGGGCAGCGGTGAGCACGTGTGTGCGATCAGGTCTGTGGGAAGGTCACCGGTGAGCACGTGTGTGCGATCAGGTGTGGGACGGCAGTGTGAGTACTCCTGCACGTGTACACGCGTGTCTGATCACACACGTGATGGGTACACACGTGCAATGGACATACGTGACAGCTGGACGGTGGGGCAGCACAAGGCCATGGTGGGTACAGCTGTGACTGCCGGGACTGGCCTCCGTGTGGCAGTGGAGGAGCCACAACAGGTGGGCCCCGTGTCTGCCGCCCGCCAGGCCTGCCCTGCCACAGCCCCCCTCCGCGGGCACTACCTGCACGGAGTTCTTCCCCAGGGCGACCATCTCAAAGAGGGTCACCTCTGTGGTGATGGCCACGTTCTTCCTGCGGTGCTTCCGTGGCGGCCGCCCTCGCCGGCGGGAGCTGGGTCCACTGGCATCCTGGTCCCCCGAGGGCGCTCCCTGTGCCTAAAACCAAAGGAGGCCGTGACGGGGCTGCACCCCACCCCAGAAGCCCAGTGTCCGAGAGATGGGCAAGGACGTGGCCCTGGGCCGGTACACGGGGCGCTGTCTAGTGCAACATGGTTGACGAGAATGGGGGCCACACAGGAGAGACCCCACGGCACACTTGGGCGTGCCCCTTCCCCACCACGTCCTCAGGAGAGCACGGGCCACACAGGAGAGACCCCATGGCACACCTGGGCGTGCCCCTCCCCCACCACGTCTTCATGGCCTTTGTATCCAACAGATCTAGGCTCCACAGGGCCTCCCCTGCACCAGCCAGAAGCCGTCCCTGCTCACCTGAGACAATGGGCGGGGAGCGGGGCTTCCCACCTGGAAGGGGGGCCCCTAGAAGGGAGAGCAGGGGGACAGACCTTCCACCCCAGGCAGGAGGCCTCAATGCCATGGCGCAGGGAGGGGACACTCAGCCCAATGCAAGGAAGTGGACACCATATCTGTGGATGGGGAGGGGACGCGGCGTCTCAGGACAGGGAGGGGACAGAGGATGCCGTGTCTCAGGACAGATATGACACGGTGTCTCAGGATGGGGCGGGGGACATGGTGTCTCAGGATGGGCCAGGGGACGCCCTGTCTCAGGACAGAGATGATGTCGTATCTCAGGATGCGGCAGGGGACGCAGTGTCTCAGGATGGGGCAGGGGACACCGTGTCTCAGGACAGGGAAGGCACGCAGTGTCTCAGGACAGGGATGGGACACCGTGTCTCAGGACAGGGAAGGTATGGGGTGTCTCTGGACCGGGGGGCGGGGGTGGGGGGACCACACAGTATTTAAGAACGGAAGAAGGGATGCCGTGTCTGTGGATGGGGATGAGAATGAAGCACTCGAGGACAGGGGAGGGGACACTGTGGCTGAGGACAAAGGAGGGGATTCGGTGTCTCAAAATGGGGAGGGGACGCGGTGTCAAAGGAAAAGGAGTGGACGTGGTGTCTGAGGACAGCAGATGGGACGTGGTGTCTCAGGACATAGGAGGGGACACCGTGTCTCAGGACAGGGGAGGGGACCTGGAGTCCCAGAACAGAGGAGGGGACATAGTATCTCAGGACGGGGATGGGACGCGGTGTCTCAGGATGGGAAGGGAAAGGCCCTGGTGGTCCCGTGGGGCCCCAGTGGACTTGTGGTTCAACGGGCAGGCCATGCAGGGAGGAAGACCTCCAGGATCCACGTGTGAGCTAGCTGGTGCCCAGCCTGATGTGGAGAAGCACGTCACAGTCCCCCAGCCCGTGCAGCCCTCCCAGCAGTGGTCAGTACCAGGATGGAGCACCTCCTCCTGGCCATCACCTCAAAGACGGTCACCACGGAGATGAACTGGCCAGCCTGATTCCTGAGCCTCCTGCACGGACGCCGCCCTCGTCGTCGGGGTCCACTCCCACCAGCATCCCGGCCCCCTGAGGGTCCTTCCTGCACCTACAATCAGAAAGTGGGATGTGAAGAGCCGGGAAACGCTGACAGCCAGAGGCCAGACGAACGACAGGACCCCGGCAGCGCAGGATGAAGGCAGCACAGCCAGCAAGCGACTGCTCCAAATGCGGTCACCACCAGGGGCCCGAGGCGAGGAGGACAGCGTCCCACATCACCCACTGCTACTGCAGGACAGAGGCCCCGGCAGGACCTTCTGAGGCTCACCAGGTTGTCAGCCGAATGCTCATACACCGCACCGGCCTCTACTGCACCTGTGTCCCCATCCGTGTCCCTGCCCATGTCCCCACCCTGACACACCCAGTCCACGTGCTGCAGCCACGGCCACGGACCACCAGTGTCCAGGGGACAGAAAGCCATTGTGAAGCCAATCCCAAGGGTTGTGTCTCAGGGCTATGTGGTATCCATCACCCCCCCCCCATCATAGCCCATAATGGAGATGGGGAGTTTAGGCCAGTGACCGGCAAGGTTGGGGGAAGTCAATCCCCCGGGACAGGTGACCAGCTCTCCCTGTCCTTAGTGGTGGGTGGTGCTCCGGGGCTCATCAGAAGCAGGACTGAAACCACCACAGCTTCGAGGGGCACAAGGAGGGTAGCCCAAAACCAGGGATCATAGGTACACACAGCTGAACAAGGGGGCACGAGAGAACCTGGAGTCATGTGCAAAGATGGCGGAACCCAGAATCACTGAGACAGTGAAACCCGGGGGGCTTTGGCAGAACCTGGGGCCACATACGCAGACAGTGGAACCTGAGGATCACTCAAGAGCACTCGGCCCAGGAGCAGCGTGACCTTCCCTAGTGGGCCGTGGCTACTTCAGGAGGACCAGCAACGGACCCCGTGAGAGAACCAGGGCCACGCCTCCCCAGACCCTAGGCTCCCGTCCACTAAAGTGCGACCCACCCAGGGCGTGCTGACACTGTGAACCCTCGAGGGCCATGGAGGGTGTGCAGGACAAGCGTCCATGCAGCACTGCACCCCTACACCGTGGGCCTCTATGACACCATCTTCATCACCGAGAACACGCTAGGCCAGGCTGGCTCACTGCCACTGAGAACGCCACGGCAACACACACCTGGTCCCACGCGGAGGAGCCGCACACGGACACGTGTGCCACTAAAGACCTTGCCTCAGGAACGCGCTCTCACGCGTCTTCAGGAAGACAGAATCGCAAATGTACACGTGCACACAGAGAGACAGCAAGAGAACACACGCACAGCGTGATACTAACGTGAGGCATGGGCGCAAAAGGAGAACACTCACTGTGTCCTGTTTTTGCAAAGTCTCTTGTCCGTCTGTAACAGTTTCAGGTAAGAAAGTCTGAAGTTTGGCTCTTGGTACCCGTCATCCGCGGGACGTAGCATGAACTGGTTTATTCTTTACTTTGCCTTGAAATATCTACACTGCTCCCTGTTTCCTATCCTACATGATGCTGCAGAAAATGCCTTTCATCATTTGAGATCTTAACCCATTCTCGGGTGCTAATGAGACAAGCAGAGATCGCAGGTACAAATCGCTCCACGTGGTGAGCAGCACCTCCCCAGGCAGTAAGAAGCACTGGGCAAGAGTCTCCTTCCCTATGCAGGGCGGGTGTTTCTTCCACACCTGCATCCACACGGGGCCCAGAATGGGACAGGGCTGACTACAATGATCCCGCAATATTTTGGAAATGCGACTGTGGAACAAACAGGACAAGAAAACAAAAGTCATCACATCGGGAAAGAAGGCATAAAATTAGCTCTGTTTGAGAATGACGCCACTGGTATACAGGAAATCCCAAAAGATGTACCAAACTATCTCCTCAAACTCAAAAGTGAATTAATAAGCAAGGCCACAGAATACAAGGTCCGTGTAACAAAATCAATCCTATGTCTACAAACAAGCGATGAAAAACTGGACATGGACAGTAAAAAAACCAAAACCTGTACCGATCACAATGGCTCCTCAGAAATGAAGAAGATATCAACCTAACAAAACACGTGTAGGGTCTGCGTACTGAAAACTAAAAAAAAAAAAAAAAAAAAAAAAAAAAAAAATCAAATAAGACCTTCAGAAACACTGAGCTATACCATGTTCATGGAATGAAAGGGAGACTTCGGACCATGCTAGAACAGCGGGGACTTCCATACCCCAGTCTCTGTAAGGGACAGAAGAACCAGACAGAAGATGCGTGAGCACAAAAAGGATGTAACAAACCAACTAGGACACAGTTACGGAACCTTCCGCCAGCAATGGCACACATCTTCCACTCGTGAGCGCTCAGAACACTCCCCAGAACAGGCCACACACGAGCCCACAAAGTCTTCACAGATTTCACAGTATCTCCTCTGACGACCGTGGTCTGAAGTTAGAAATCGGTAACAGACCAAAAACTGGAAAAGTCATAAAACTGTGGAAGTCAAAACACATACCCTGAAAGAATGAGTGGATCTAGGGCACCTGGGTGGCTCAGTCAGTTAAGTCTGCCTTTGGCTCAGGTCATGATCCCGGAGTCGTGGGATCGAGCCCCATGCTGGGGTCCCTGCCTACTGGGGAGTCTGTTTGATCCTTTTCTTCTGTCCCTCCCCCTGCTCCTTCTCTCTCTCTCTCCCCCTCCCTCTCAAATAAGTAAATAAATAAGTAAAATGTCTTTTTAAAAAGAACTAGTGGATCAGAGAAAAAATCGAAGGGGCAATTAAAAAATGCTTAGGGACAAATAAGAGTGAAAACAGAATGTAAGTAAAAGTCAAGCAGTGCTCATGGGACATCCGCAGCTGTAAGTGCTGACCCTGAAATCAAGACAGATCCCAGACCAAGTTTACACCTCGAGGAACAAGCAAAAGGACAGACTGAACCCAAAGCTAGCAGAGGGAAAGGAATCAGAAACAAAGAGAACTGAGATAAACACAACAGATAATAGAAAGCCGAGAAAACCAACGCAACCCGAAGTTGGTTCTTCCGAAACGTAACAGAATTAAGAAAACTTTAGCTTAGATGGACTACGGACAAAAGAGGGAGGACGCTTACTATGGAAATGGGAAACGAGAGTGGGGGCATTTCTACAGATTCCACAGGAACGGGGTTAGAAGACAGTCCTGCGGCCAACTGCAGACTGAGAAACGGGACAGCCGACATGAAACGGACAACTCTCCAGAAACACAAACCCTGGCAAGAGGATGTCGGACACGAGTAGGAAATCTGAACACCCCCGTACCTAGGAGGAGACTGCATCAGTCGTCAAAATCTCCTGAGAAGCCCTGAACATGTGCTGACGGAGGAATCCTGTCATTTTAATCCTACCATTTTGTCAACCCCATTTTCAGGGGAACTCATCCCAATGCTTCTCAAACTCTTCCAAACACTGAGGCGGAGGGACCACTTCCCAACTCATCCCAGGAAGCCAGCAATTCCCTGGTGCCAGAGCCAGAGAGAGACCGTACGAGGAAACTACAGAAAACGTCCCTCATGGACACGGATGCGAAAACCATCAACGGAACACCAGCAACAGAACTCAGCAGCATGTTCGGAGAGGGCCCGCCACGACCAACCGGGACGTCCTTCTGGACCGGAAGGTTGCTTCCATACACGAAACCGGTCCGCGGAGGCCACCACATCAACAGAATTAAGGAAAAATATCACATGACCAACTCGAGTGATTCAGAAAGGTGCACAGAGTTCAACGGCCTTTCGTGATTCACACGCCCAAGAAGCAGCGGAGAAGAGGAGGAGCCGTCTGTGCAACCGAAGCAGCCATCGATGAGAAGCCCACTGTGAAAATCGTGCTCCAGGGTGAGCGGCGGGAAGGAGTTTCTGCAAGAGGACGAACAAGGAAGCACGTTCACTTGTGCCCTTCTACGGTACGCAGCAGGGCAACGGAGAGGCAGGGACACAGGCCAGGCCGACACGGCAAGACGGAAAGAGAGAAAACCGTGCAAACTGGACTGGAAAGTCACACTACTTTGCAGGTGCTGTACTTTCGCCTGCAGAATCCTAACAATTCTAGCCGCGCGCACACGCACAGACGGGGGGACCAATACACATAAAGTGGGAGGAGGCCACGTCAACGCCTCGCAATCAGCTGCGTGTCCACATCCGTCGTGAGCAACCTGGAAAGGCAGGGACAAAAGCGATTCCACTGACGGTGGCATCACGCACAGTAAAATACGTAGGGACTGACTTAATGCAGACGGCCAAAGACGCAGGTGACGAGAAGTACGACGCGCGGCGGGAAGAATTCAAGACGACACAGGTCCATGGGAGACATCCCATGTTCGTGGACAGGAACACGCCCGAGCAGTAAAACGTGAACACAGCCCCGCGTCACCTACAGAGTCAGCACGACCCCAACGGACTCCTCGGCACGCGCGCTTCTAGAATGAGCAAGCTGGTTCTAAAATTTGCACGGGCAGGAAGTGAACGAGGACCGTCGACTCCGTTTTCAAAGACCACGAAGCTGCAGCGTCCACACGATCGAACCCCAAACCTGCGTCCACAGCTACAGTACCAGAGACTGCGTACTTCCGGCAAAAGCACGGTCCCACGGATCAGGGGAACGGGACAGAGGCCAGAAGCAGCACCCCATAAACAAGGTCCAGCTGCATTTTTCTAAAATTGCAAAACAGGGGCGCCTCGGTGGCTCCGTCTTGTTAAGCATCTGCCTGCAGCTTGGGTCAAGATCCCAGAGTCCTGGGATGGAGTCCTGCGTCAGGCTCCCTTATCGGCAGGAGGCCTGTCTGTCCCTGTCCTGCTGCCCCCGCTTGTGCTCTCTCTCGCTGTGTCTCTGTCAAGTAAATAAACAAAGTTTAAGAAAAATGAAATAAAATAAAAACAAATCTGAGGGATAGACTATAATGTGCTGAGAAACAGCGAACAGGGGCGCCTGGGTGGCTCAGTGGGTTAAGCCTCTGCCTTCGGCTCAGGTTATGGTCCCAGGGTCCTGGGATCGAGCCCCGCATCGGGCTCTCTGCTCAGCGGGGAGCTGCTTCTCCCCCTCCCACTCCCCCTGCTTCTGTTCCTTTTCTCGCTGTGTCGCTCTGTCAAATAAAGAAAATCTTTAAAGCAATAAATAATAGTAACAATGAAAAGTAAAAGGACAAATAAAAGGCACGACTGACAGAATAAAGGGACCCTCGCTGGCTCAGCGGGTTAAGCGTCTGCCTTGGGCTCAGGTCACGACGCCAGAGTCCTGGGATCGAGCCCAGCGTCAGGCTGTCTGCTCGGGGAGCCTGCTTCTCCCTCTGCCTTTGCCCCCCCGCTTGTTCTCACTCGCTCTCTCTGTCCCAAATGAATACAGGAAATCTTTTTAAGAAAACCAGAATGGAATGACATGCCGCTGTCTGGTGGCAAATGCTCGCCAAGTATGTCATCATTAAAGGACTTTTACCGATGTTTTACAAAGAACTCTTGAAACTCCACAAAAAAACAAAGAAGCCAATAAAAATGAGCCACGGAAGAGTGCAAGGACTCCTCCCCAGAAAACCTGCACGGAAGGGACCGTCCGCCCACGGGAAGGGGCGCCCCTGGGAAGGGGCTCAGTCCCAGGCCTGAGGGAGATGCGGGTAGAAACCAGCACCGGGAGATCAGCAAAGATGGAACATGCTGATGGCTGCTGGGGGGCAGGAGGGGCTCTGCTACGGGCCCCCACGACGTGGGGCGGTGACCCGGGGAAGGCAGCGTGGCGGTCTCCTGCCACGTCACAGCCGGGTGCACCCGCAGCTGCACTGGCCCGAGAGGAACACAGGCAAGTTTCCGCACGGAGCTCTGGGCACGGATGTTCCTGGCTGCTCTATCCAGGACACCCAACCCTACAAACAACCGAGAGGTACCATCCACGGCAGACGGACAAACCGGGGTCGATCCCCAGGTGGGACAGCCGCTCCGTAACACAGGAAGGAACGAAGGAGACATTCCAACACGGCTAAACGCGAAAACACTTCGCTATGCCCAGGGAACGAATCCCGACCCAGAAAGGCGATGGACAGAGAGACGGCGTCGTGTAGGAAGGCACGGGCACACAGAGTCAGGAACGGCACACGGCGTCACAGCCGGGGACAGCGCAGAGCAGGGTGGCTGGGGGCCGTGGGGACACGCCATGAGGGAGGCAGAATTACCAAGGCTACGGGATTTCGGGGGACGGCAGCCGTGGTCATCTCCCCGACCGTACGGACAGTGTCCGTGTGGCTCAACGTACCCGTGGAGGGGGACACAGCAGATCAAGGGACAACGGGGCTGACAGCAGCCCCAGAAGCGAGATCCATGCCTGGGAGCAGCAAAGAGGCGTCAGTCCCTAGAGACTGGCCCTGGGGACACAGCTCTGGGCGAAGCCGCAGGCCCCGCCCCGCATTGCCCCAGACGCTCCCCACCCCTACAGACACGGGACCTCGGAGCCCGGGGGCTGCAGGCTCAGCCACGGCCTCCCCCCGGGCTATAGCACGGACGTGCAGGTCCTCACAAATTCGGCGGCCACACAGTCGCCGTCCGCACCGCAGAGCCCGTGGACCCCCCAGATGAGCGTCGGGGCTGCTGTTCATCCCTGTCCCTCTGAGGTCAGGAGGGGCGGGGAGACTCCCTAAAACAAGAAGCCTGGACAAACGGACAGCTGGGTCTTCCCAGGGACCGCCGGACGGTCAGACGGTCAGGCACTCCCACCTCCTCCCGTGTTCCTGTCCCCACCTTCTCGTCCACAAGAAGACAGCCCTGCCCTTCCCTCGGAGGGGAGCATACACCTTGCGCCCGAGTCCCCACCTGTGCGGGAGCTCCCCAAGCAGCAGCACTTACCGACACGCGGTCCCGGCCACCGCCACCGCCGCCCGACACGGCTTTCGTCCCCGCTCGGCCAGACCTTCCGCTGAGACACAAGAAAAGTCAGATCGCGGCGGGACGCTGGGGGTCTCCAAGCCACCCCCGACGCCCGCATCCCTCTCCGGGTCCACACGCTTCCAAACACGGGGACGGCAGGCACGACGTGCACCACGCGACGTGTAGGAACGGTGGCCAGCGGAGGGAAGGCGGCAACGAGCCCCAGACAGTGCCCAGGGACGGGGAGTGGCTCGGCTCACGGGAGGCACGAGCTCCAAGGGGTCCGTTTCTGCAAGGGGGGGTCTGTCCTACTCCCCTGGCGCTCCCTGACTCTAAGTGAGTGTGCGTGGCTCGGGGTGTCTCACGGCAGGAGACGCCTCCCACACCATCCACGACGCATCTTACAAGCCACGGACACTTAGCAGGGCCGACGATGGAAGACTTCCCACGCCCAGCGAAAACACGAGGGGCCCTGCCCGCCCGTCCTCCGCGCAGGGCTCCCCGGCCCCCCGCACCCCTCCCCATCTTCCCTCGGCCGGTGGGCAGCATGAACAGGAGACGCCGGGACTGTGTCCGGAGAGCGCTGCTTCCGCAGGAAGGTGAGGGGGAGGACGCCCAGCTCGCCCGGGAGGAAAGCCCGCACCCCCTCCGCAGCCATAAGACACACCGACCATAGTAAAGCCGTGAAAAAAATGCGTTACCTCATTATCCGCCGTTAATCCTCGCCGCGTCCCTCCCCCACCCACTCCTAGAAACCGCGGGGAAGGCAGGCTTCGCGGGGGGGCGTGCGGTGCCGTGCGGGGATCCAGGTGCCGGGGATCCAGCCGGGACGGCGAGCAGAGGAGAGCGGGGAGGGCCGTGTGCCGCGGAGAGCCCCACGCAGCCCTGCAAATGTGAGCTGGGCAGCTCCTCTCCTCCAGAGGACGGGGCCTGCAGGAGCGGACCTGCCCACATCCAACGCCAGGTGGCGCAGAAGGACCACGCCGGGCGGCCGCGTGAGGTCCTGCCCGCCTCCCCCTGCACAGGGGCGCCCCCCCAGCATCTCAGACCCAGGCCCTCCAAAGACACGCTCCAGGGACAGAAGACCCCGGGTATTCCCGTGGACTCCCTCATCCACACCCCCTGTGCCTGGCGGTCTCCAGGCGTGGGACGGAGGAGCGGGACGAGGGGGTGGGGGAGGAACAAAGAGCCACACACACAGCCCACGAGCCACACACTTGTGCACTCATTAGGGCAACTTTGAATCCACACCCCGGGAGATGGCGTCCCGGAACCAGGGCCAGCCCAGGCTTCCGGAGCGACCCGGAGTCCACAGTCTGCATCTGCCCGTCGTGTCGCACACCAGGGCCCCACATCTGCATTTCATTCTGCTCCCCGTGGTCCCTTGGCTGGGCCATCTCCCACCTCGACGCAGCACACCCACCCCCACATCGCCACCCATGGGCTCTTCCAGGCTACGTCCCACCGTCGTCCTCTCCCGCCCTGCCGGGATGGGAACCAGGACCCCTGCCATCGTCTCCCCAAACTTCAGACGCTACAGACTCCACACACACGCGAAAGGAACATTTCCACGTTCCGGAGGAACGAAAACCCCCTCGTGACTGCCTGCAACCCCAAGCTGCTTGGGATTTTTCCCGGTTACGGAACAGATCCCCGTCTGAACAGGATGGGAGCCCCTCTGGAGCCAGGCCGCCCGTCACCCTTGGCCGGACCCGGGGACTGTGCAACCCTGCCCCACACCACATTCACCCCGGAGGCTCTGATTCCCAAGCACTCCTGGGACCCCCAGGGCCACCCGCCGGCGACCAGCTCAGCTTTCAGAATCCTCCCAGGCCAGTCAGGCCCCCAGGCAGCCCGGGAAAGCCCAGAGTCAGCATCCCACGCCCGAGGCGCGCTCGGAGACCCTACCCCTCAAGCACTGAGCGACTCCGTCCTGCCAGGCAAACTTCCAGACTCCTAAGTCCTGCCTACCGCCCCCAAGGCAGGCTTCCGGACCCCCAGGGATGGGACAGGACTTCCAAGGCAGGGCTCAGGACTCACGGTGCTCCGCTTGCCCCCTCCCCCACAAGGCAGGGTCTGGAGCCCCTGGCCCACACCCCAGGCTATCAACCCAGACTTTGGAACCCCTGGGGCCGGACAAGAATCCAAGGCAGAGTTCGGGCCCCCCACGGCTGGTTCGAACCCCAGAACCTGAACCTCTGTGCCACACTTGGACGACCAACACAGACTTCACGACACCCACCCGACCCCCGCTGAATTCGGAACCTCCAAGCCATGTTCAGGAACCCCCCCACTCCCCGGCCAGGCTCCATACCCTACTGCAGACTTCAGGACCCCTCGGAACAGCTCTGACTCCCCCAAGGAAGTGGCTGGGATCCCCAGAGCCGCACTCGCAGCCCCAAGGCAGTATATGGGATCCCCTGGAGGGATCTGCAGGGCAGCACTCAACCCCTCAGGTAAAGTTCGAGACCCCTGGGGCAACCCTCAGACCTCCACCCAGGGTTCAGGACCCCGGGGCAGCACTCGGACCCCCATGCAGGATTTGAGCACTCGGACCCCCAAGGTAAAGTTTGGGATCCCAGGGGCACTCATTAGGGCAACTTTGTGCCCCAGGGGCAGCACTCAGACCCCCATAGCACAGGACACCAGGGCAGCCCTCGGAACCCCACACAGGGTTCGCGACCCCTGGGGGAGCACTTGGACACCCAAGGTAAGGTTTGGGACCCCCCCAGGACAGCCCTCGGACCCTCACAGCAGGGAAGCCTGGCACAGTACTTGCAGCCACACGCAGGGGAACCCCAAGGTAAAGTTCGGGACCCCCGGGGCAGCACTTGGAACCCCCCATGCAGGGGACCCCCATGACACGGTTCAGGACCCCCGGGGCAGCACTCGACCCCCACGGCAGCGGACCTCCACACAGAGCTCTGACCCCGGGGACAACAGTCGGACCACCCACAGCAGGGGACCCTTGGGGCAGCACTCGGACCCCCACACAGGGCTCTAACCCCCAGGTTAGCACTTGGACCCCCACGCAGAGCTCTGATCTCCAGGACAGCACTTGGACCCAATGGCAGAGGACCCTCGGGCCAGCACTAGGACCCCCAAGCATGGCCCAACCCCCAGGGCAGCACTCGGACCACCACGCAGGGCTCTGACCCCCAGGGCAACACTTGGACCCCCACGCAGGGTTCTGACCCCCCGGGGCAGCACTCGACCACCATGCAGGGTTCTGACCCCTGAGGCAGCACTCGGACCCATGGCTGGGGACCCGTGGAGCAGCACTCGGACCCCCACGCAGGGATCTGACCCCCTGGGCAGCACTCAGACCCCCACGCAGGGCTCTGACCCCCAGGGCAACACTTGGACCCCCACGCAGGGTTCTGACCCCCGGGGCAGCACTCGGACCCCCACACAGGGCTCTGACCCCCAGGGCAGCACTCGGACCCCCACGCAGGGCTCTGACCCCCAGGGCAACACTTGGACCCCCACGCAGGGCTCTGACCCCCGGGGCAGCACTCGGACCCCCACACAGGGCTCTGACCCCCAGGGCAGCACTCGGACCCCCACGCAGGGCTCTGACCCCCAGGGCAGCACTTGGACCCCCACGCAGGGCTCTGACCCCCAGGGCAGCACTTGGACCCCCACGCAGGGCTCTGACCCCCAGGGCAGCACTCAGACCCCCACGCAGGGCTCTGACCCCCAGGGCAACACTCGGACCCCCACGCAGGGTTCTGACCCCCGGGGCAGCACTCGGACCCCCACGCAGGGTTCTGACCCCCGGGGCAGCACTCGGACCCCCACGACAGTGTTCTGACCCCCGGGGCAGCACTCGGACCCCCACGACAGTGTTCTGACCCCCGAGGCAGCACTTGGACCCCCACACAGGGCTCTGACCCCCAGGGCAGCACTCAAACCCCATGCAGGGCTCTGACCCCCGGGAGCAGCACTCGGACCCCCACACAGGGCTCTGACCCGAGGCAGCACTTGGAACCCCACGACAGGGTTCTGACCACCAGGGCACCAGACGGACTACCCATGGCAGGGGACCCTCGGGGCAGCACTCGGACCCCCACGCAGGGCTCTGACCCCCAGGTCAGCACTCGGACCCCACACAGAGCTCTGACCTCCGGGACAGCACTTGGACCCCGTGGTGGAGGACCCTTGGGCCAGCACTAGGACCCCCATGCATGGTCCAACACCCCGGGCAGCACTTGGACCACCACGCAGGGCTCAGACCCCCAGGGTAGCAGTGGGACCCCAAGCAGGGTTCTGACCTCCGGGGTAGCAGTCGGACCTCCAAGTAGGGTTCTGACCTCGGGGTAGCACTCGGACCCCCACGCAGGGCTCTGACCACCGGGGCAGCATCCTGACCCCCCCCCACACAGGGCTCTGACCTCCGGGGTAGCAGTCGGACCCTCACTACAGGGTTCAGAACCCCTGGAAAACACTCGGACCCCCTCGCAGGGCTTTGATCCCCAGGGCAGCACTCGGACCCCCACGACAGTGTTCTGACCTCCGTGGCACTACTCGGACCCCCCACGCAGGGCTCTGACCTCCGGGGCAGCACTCGGACCCCCACGACTGTGTTGTCACCTCCGAGGCAGCACTCGGACCCTCACGCAGGGCTCAGACCCCCGGGGCAGCACTCGGACCCCCGCGCAGGGCTCAGACCCCCGGGGCAGCACTCGGACCCCCACGCAGGGCTCAGACCACCGGGGACGGTAGTGGACTTCCAGGACCAGACTCCAACGGCGGGCGGAGGCCGCAGAGGGGGACGCGTGGTGGGAGGCGCCCGCCCCGGCCCAATACCGGCGCCCGGCCCCGCTGGCCGCGCTACCTGGTCCCGGGTCTCCGGAGAGCAGGACCCGCAGAAGTGAAGCTCGTCTGGGCCGGCGGCGTCCCTCCCCCCAGCGCCCCCGAGCGCCCATCAGGCGGGCACGTGACGCCCGGCGGCCAATGGGGAGCTCGCACGGAAGCCCCACCCCCCCGAGGTCCCGCCTCTTTGCGTGCGGCAAAAGGCGGGATGTGGGCCCTGCGGGCCGCCTTCCGCCCAGGGGCCTGGGTCTCCCGCGTGGTTCGCGGCCGCGGGGCCCCGAAAGCTGCGCCCCCTCTGCCGGCCTTGCCGGATCGCGCGCTGGCCGCCTTCGGCCCCGGGGGACTCAAGGGCCCAGGAGGTGGAGGACGGGGCCCACGGGCTGACGGCTCGAGCAGCCGAACGGGAGAGGAGGAGGAGGAGCCAGAAGATGCGGAGGAGGAAGAGGAGGAGAAGGAGCTACTGAGGAGGGACCCTTTGCTGCCAGCGGGGACCCAGCGCGTGTGTCTGATTCACCCTGAAGTCAAGCGGGGACCGCGGAAGCAGCAGCTGACCGGAGGTGACCCGGAGCGGTACCGCGGACGGGGTCGGGGTCAGGGACACTGAGAGGCGGGGCTTCCGGGGTGGAGAGTCGGAGGGGGCGGGGCTCCGAGTGCTGGCGCTGGGGAAAGGGCCGGGGACACTGAGAGGCGGGGCTTCCGGGGTGGAGAGTCGGAGGGGGCGGGGCTCCGAGTGCTGGCGCTGGGGAAAGGGCCGGGGACACTGAGAGGCGTGGCTTCCGGGGTGGAGACTCGGAGGGGGCGGGGCTTCGAGTGCTGGTGCTCGGGGCGGGGACGGGGGAGGGGGTCGCTCCGAGGGTAGTCGAGGGACCTTGGGGCGGGTCGGGGTACTCAGGGGGGCGTGTCGGGGGCGGGGCTTCGAGTTCTGGCGCAGGGGAAGGTGCCGGGGATGCTGAGAGGCGGGCCTTTCGGGGGGCGGGGCTTCGAGTGCTGGTGGTCGGGGTGGGGACTAGGAGGGGCTGAGCTCCGAGAGTGTCGCTCAAGGAGGGACCCTGGGGGCGGGGCCCGGGACTTAGAGGCGGGACTGCGGCGGGAGGGGTGGAGACTCAGGGGCGGGGTTCCAGGGCAGGTGCTCTGGGTGGAGACTCGGAGCGCCCCAGTGAAACCGCTCCCTCCGCCCCTGCAAACCCGCGCTGGGCGGTGGAATCAGTCCCCCACCCCCCCCATCCCCGTATCGCCCGTGCGTGGTCTTCCCTCTCCAGCATGCACTAGAATCGCGCAGTGCGCGGCCTTGCAGCCCGGCTCTTTTCGCTCAGCGTGCACCCCAGGGTCGTGTGTGACCTGCTGTGGCTCGACCGCTGCTTTGTGTTCGGTGCTGATGATATCTCTCCCGCTCTCTGGGCGCGCCCGGGGGCTCCGTCGGGAACGCACCTGCCTTCAGCTCAGGTCATGATCCTGGGGTCCTGGGATCGGTCCGGCCTGGGCTCCCTGCCCAGTAGGGAAGGAGTCTGCTTCTCCCTCCGCCTGTCCTCCTGCTCGCTCGTTTCTCCTCTCTCTGTCCGTGTCTCTCCTGCTGTCTCTCTCTGCCCGTGTCTCTGCCAGAGAGACGATTGACGACAGATGCCTCAAACTGCTTTCCAAGGGGCTCCGCCGCTTGCCTTCCCGCCAGCGGTGACGGACAGATCTCGCTGCTCGTGCCCTCACCCGCGTTAGGTGCTGGCCTCTGGCTGCATCTGGGGCCCGTCTGATCCGTGCGTACCAGGCTCTCCTAGAAGTTTGCCCATTTTCCCCCGATGAGCGATGATGGTACAGCCCACGGCCTGGCGCTTGCGGTCCCCGTGTGCTCTGGGAGGTGTGTGCTGGGTCTGCAGACCATCGTGTCATCACGCTCTTTCCCTGCCGCGGACTCTCGGGCGTTCTTTGTGCGCCATGGAGAACGTTCCTTTCCCAGCGGCTTTAGGAAAGTTCCAGTCCAGTCCCCAGCCTGACTCTTCCTGCTCTCGATGCCGTCCCCAGGGCACATGTTGCAGCTGTCACTGTCGTCCCATCTGCTCGCCGGGGGGTCGTGCCTCAGCCTTGCCCGGCCCGCTCACAGGCCCATCACAGGAATTCTTCACTTCCCTTGGAGCGATTCTGACCGCTTGCCTTGGCGTTCCGTTCTTTCCTGGGCTTTCCATCTGTCTGCTTACGCTGCCCGTCTGTTCTGGCGCGCTTTCTGCTTAATCCGCTAGAGCCCGCGCGGTACGGATCGTAGTGGGATCTTTCCAAAGTTGGTTTATTTATTAGTCGGGGACAGAGAAACCACAAGCAGGGGAGCGGCAGAGTCAGAGGGAGAAGCAGGCTCCCTGCCCAGCTTCTGCATTGCAGAACTCGTTCCCGGGACCGTGTGGGCAGGGGACGCGGTCCGTAGTCCCCGTCGTGCATGAGGCCCTGCGTCGGAACCGTGGACTGCACTCACTGCTTCGCGCTGCTCGCTCCCACCAGGTGGGCACCCAGCCCTGGGCTTGGGCGGTTCCACCTGGCGATGGGACCACACCCCCAGGTGCTGGCTGCGGGCACTCCCAGAAGTCTCAGGACCCCAGCAGAGGGTTGTGGGAAGCCGATCCGCGATGCAGCGGGGGGACATGACCCACCAGGGAGGTGGCGAAAGACAGTGCCTGGGGGGTTTGCTGATGGGCGACGTGTGACGCTGCAGGAGGGAAGCTGGGGGTGGCCCCGTGCCCCTGATCGGAGCACCGGAAAGGTGGAGGTGCGGAGGACTCACGATGCCCGGCAGGAGTCAGAGCTGAGGAGACCGTGCGTCCCCTCAGCTCAGAGGATGGGGCACCCCGTCCCCCACCAAGCAGAGCATGCAGCTTCTCCGCAGGACTTTGGATCCCCCCCAGCCTCATCATGGACCCCCCGCCCCCCGTCCCGCCGGGCTCAGTTTCCTCCCTGTGCCTGAGCTCTGCAGACAATTCAGGGACCTAAAATTGGCCCAGAGCCCTCAACACCTGGTCACTGGAGTGGGGACAATGAGCACGGGGTGCGTGTCCGGAAGGGATGGCTCCTCGGGGACATTGTGCTGTGGGGAGGGGCACAGGGTCGCCCTGTGGGGCGGTTGGGAGAGCGCAGTGTCTCAGGAGTGCCCTGCTCTGCCTCCCTGCTTGGGAATGCTGTCAGGACAAGCCTCCTGCCTGAGGCCCCAGTCCCCCGCGCCCTCAGCTCCTGGGACCGGCCCCTCCTTGGGACCCCAGCCCCCTGTCTGGGATGCTCACTGAACTTTCCCCAGGCTCCTCCTGCACAGGCTGGCACCAAGGCCCCATACATCATCCTGTCCGTCCTGGGTGGCTGCTTGCTATCTTTCCTGTGTAGCATTGGCATGGGGGTCCAGGGACACCCACTCCTTGCCCACAGGGCTCACAGCCCACCCTGTGGGGAGTGCAACACGGTCCCTGGGCCCTCAGGGGCTCCATCAAGATATGCTGTGTGCTGGGGCACGGCAGACCATGGCAGATCCGTTTGCTGCCAAGTCCCCAGTTACCACATTAGGCGGACCCGTCCTTGCATTCCCCTGGCCTCATCCTCCCCTTCTTGCCGTCTGTGGCTGGAGCAGCATCGCTGTGTCTTGGAACAAATGGGTACGGGGGTGCTTTCTCACGACCTCTGTGCATGCTGCAGGAAGCCATCCCAGCCAAGGGACATGGGCCGGGCAGGCAAGGCAGGGCTGGACGGGGCCCAGGGCCGAGCCCATGGGGACGTGTCCCTCACTCTGGCCCTGTGTCTCCTGAAGCCGAGTGGCAGGTGGCAGAAGCAGAAGCACTGGTCCACACCCTGGATGGCTGGTCGGTGGTGGACAGGATGGTGGTGCCCACCAAAACACCCGAGGGAAAGCTCATCTTCGGCAAAGGGACTTTGGAGCACCTGACAGGTGGGTCCCTGCGCCCCTCCCTTCCTGAGAGAAGCAGAGCGACAGACGGGCTCTCACCTGGGCCCTATAGAGGCGTCCTCATGGGAACTTGGATCACACATCGAGAAGCCCACCGTGCCTCTCTCACAATTTTCTCTGTGCCCAGTGGTGCCACTGGGGCCATTCGGAGTAGGGTGGACACCGGCCCCGAGGCCCCCAGACTTTCTCCCCCTCCACACAGCGTGCTGGGTGTGAACTCTGTTTCCACGGACCCCCAAGGGTCTGCAGCCCCCGCTGACATCCAGCTCATGGCACAGATGAGCAAACTCAGCACATATGCCCAGAGGGCTGTGCACCGCCCATCTCCGTCACCCCGAGGTCTTAGACCCGTTCAGTCCCCATGGGGTTATGCACCTGCCATGTGTCTGCAAGACCCACACCCCTGCAGGTGGAGCCCAGTCCTCCCCTTGACCCCCATCCCGCACACCCGACTTCCCTAACGTACGCCCAGAGACTTGAGGCTGTCTGGCGGACCCGGCCAGCCAAAGCTCTGGGTCAGTCCCACGATGGACTGCATGGCGCACAGACATCCGATGGGGCCTTCTCTCCTCCCCAGAGAAAATCAGAGGGTCGCCAGAAATCACGGCGGTCTTTCTGAACGTGGAGAGGCTGGCCACGCCTACCAAGGTATGCGGGAGCCCCTCTGTGTTTCCCACGCCGGTGCGCTGGGGGTGTTGGGTCAGCGTCCCCCTGGGACAGGACAGCTGAGGGTACCGGCCCGCAGCCAGCGTCCCATCCGCCCCCTTCACCCGAGGTGCCGCCACAGACGTCTTCCGTCCCTCCCTCTCCCTTTGCAGAAGGAACTAGAAGCCAGCTGGGGCGTGCCGGTGTTCGACCGATTCACGGTGGTCCTTCACATTTTCCGCTGCAACGCCCGGACGAAGGAGGCGCGGCTGCAGGTGGCACTGGCCGAGCTGCCCCTTCTCAGGTACCTGGCACTCCGCCGGCTGCCGCAGCTTACCCCAGACCCTCTTCTGGCGGTCGTATGTCGGACTCGACCGCCACCTGGAGCGTGGCGAGGACAGAGTGCGGGGCTGGCCACGCCCTCCCGGACAGCTGCTTGTCAGGTGCCGTGCCCAAGCAGCATGTCTGCCAGGACACGTCCCCCGGTAGGCCCATCACCCCACTGTGGGGCCCTCCGTCCGTGGTGTGACGGCCTGGGCAGGAGGGAGGACCACCTCGCCCTGTTCTCTGCACCCAGAGTTCTTGTCCTCACTTCTCTGTGTTGGCACCTGCCGAGCTCGCACTGGATGGGCGTGTGTTTCCGTTCCTGTCTGCTGACATGCCCCCTTCCCACGGCAGGTCCCACCTGAAAAGCAGCCCTGCCCGCCCGGATGGACAAGGACGGGGCTCACGCTATATCATGGGGTCAGGTAACGTGTGAGGTCTTGTCACAGGGTGCTGGGGCGGAGGGGGGGATGTCCCAGCAGCCACCCCTAGGGAAGAGGACAACATTGCTGAAAGATCCAGTGGGGCAAGGGCGGCATGTGGGCCTCTTGTGTGTCATCTTCAGACAAACTGAGATATGTAGGCCGTCTCCGGTGGCAGCTGGAACAAAGGACCACAAACCGGGGGCTTAAAAACCACAGGAATCTATCCTCCCAGCTTCGGAGAGCAGAGTCTGAGATCCAGGTGCGGCAGATACTAAGATCCAGGCGGGGCAGGGATGCTGAGATGCACGCAGGGCAGGGCCACTGAGTTCCAGGAAGGGCAGAGGTGCTGACATCCAGGTGGGACAGGGATGCTGAGATCCAGGAAGGACAAGGATGTGGAGATCCAGGAAGGGCAGAGGTGCTGACATCCAGGTGGGACAGGGATGCTGAGATCCAGGAAGGACAAGGATGTGGAGATCCAGGTGGGGCAGGGCTGTGCTCTCTCCTGAGGCTCTAGGAGTTGGTCCTTCCTGCCTCTTCCAGCTTCTGGGCTCCAGCATCCCTGGGCTGATCGCCACGTCCCCCCCATCTCTGCCTCTGTCCTTACGTGGCTTCTTCTCTCTGTCTCCTTCCATCTTTTTTGTGGGCGTTTATGCCCCCCTCATCTAGGATGAGCCCATCTCAGAACCTCAACTGGTTGTATGTGCCAAGACCCTATTCTGAAACGGGGTCCCGTTCACAGGTCCTGGGGGTCAGGATGTGGATGTGTCTTTACGGGCACCTCTCAAGTCGGCTGTGGATGTCATGGGGCTGTCCTTGCAAGGCTCCCCCTTCCTCCCGCAGCTGATGTGAGAGGGCAGAAGGCCACGGGCAAGACCACCTTCGGCTGCCCAAAGCCGTCTTGCAGGTGGGAAGGCGTTGAGGCAGTGGCCTCGTGGTAGAGCAGGCTAGGGGGATCCCAGAGAGAAGATCCCGGTCCATATCCCGCACAGGGATCTCTGTGGCGCCCTTTGCTCGGACGTCTTTCCTGTCTCCTCCGCGCGCTGACACGCGATCTCGGGCGTCTCTAGGAGAATCGTTCATGCAGGTGCAGCAGCGCCTTTTGAAGGAAAAGGAAATGAAGATCCGGAAGGCCCTGGAGAGACTGAGGCAGAAACGGCGTCTCCTGGGGAGGCAGCGGAGGCGGCAGGAGTTCCCGGTGATCGCCGTGGTGGGGTACACCAACTGCGGTGAGAGCCCCTCCGGGTGCGAGAAGTGGGGTCCGCGCTGCCCTCGCACCCCGTACCCTTGCGCTGGGCCCGTGTGTTTGGGGAGAATCCGTCACAAATGCACCAAGACCGTGGCACTCAGAGGGCCGACCCATGAGCACAGGTGGAAAGCAGGGCAGCCATCCTCAGGGCGGGTCACAGCGCCCACAGCCCACACCCCGTCAGGTCACGGTGTGGTCGTCGAGCGCCAGATGGTGGACAGGGCTCCTGTCCCTTACCGGGGCATTGTAAACTCAGTGATAGAAAAGAAACCAAGACGTTTTTAAGTTCATTCCCGTAGACCTGCCCGTAGAAGAAGGAGAACTATCTGGGTTGCGACCGAGGAGACGTCACGGCACGTCTCATGGTTCTGTTCACGTGTGGGCTTAGCGCGGTCGCAGGCAGGATGCCGGCCCTCGGCTTTCCTTCATGCTGAGGCCCTGGGCTCACGGGGACCCTCCCACACGGGGCAAGCACGGCGGGCTCGCTTCCTCACACTCGAGTCTCGCCCTGCAAGCGTGAGCCGCCCTAAGGTCCGGTCCCCATGCGTGGCCGGAAGACCACCGTGACGCCACCGCCCCCTGTCCTCAAGGAGCTGGCGGTCCCCGTCCGAGGAGAGAGGGAACTTCCCACAAAACCTGGGACGGGACACCGGGGATATACCTAGGTTTCGGGGACCCCTGTCGGCGCCACAGTTCACCGCTGTGCGAAACGCAGGCAACTTCTCTGCTGCCGTGTGGGGCGGCGAATATGGGGGCTTGGTGCGTGGTGGACGGGAGTTACATGGGGGTCTGTTGGGGTCCCTGAGGCTCGGCCAGCGCTTGGGATGAGAGGAGACGTCCATAACCAGGCACCTCCTGTCCGTCCACAGTGCCCGGTCACCCCGCGGCAGGCGGGTCCCCTCCTGCTGCACCTTCAGGTCAGGGCTCCTCAGCGGCCACTGGCCATGTCCGAGGGCTAGCCCGGGACCAGTGTGCCCTGAGCAAGATCTGGGTCCGGACACGGTCCACCTGTTGGTAAGGCTGTGGGAGAACATCCTCTGGGGGCCGTTCGACACACACAGCTCCCGACGGTCTACACCATCACACTCCATCGGCACCGTCACCCATCACACAGACACCCACCCCTGACACACAGCACACACACCCCTACTGTCATCCCCGTCTACACAGCCACCCACCCTCTCACACAGTGTACCCGCCCCCACTCCACCATCATCCCCATCTACACAGACACCCACCCCTGACACACAGCACACACACCCCTACCATCATCCCCGTCTACACAGTCACCCACCCTCTCACACAGTGTACCCGCCCCCACTCCACCATCATCCCTGTCTACACAGACACCCACCCCTGACACACAGCACACACACCCCTACTGTCATCCCCGTCTACACAGTCACCCACCCTCTCACACAGTGTACCCGCCCCCACTCCACCATCATCCCCATCTACACAGACACCCACCCCTGACACACAGCACACACACCCCTACTGTCATCCCCGTCTACACAGTCACCCACCCTTTCACACAGTATACCTGTCCCCACTCCACCATCATCCCTGTCTACACAGACACCCACCCCTGACACACAGCACACACACCCCTACTGTCATCCCCGTCTACACAGTCACCCACCCTCTCACACAGTGTACCCGCCCCCACTCCACCATCATCCCCGTCTACACAGACACCCACCCCTGACACACAGCACACACACCCCTACTGTCATCCCCGTCTACATAGTCACCCACCCTCTCACACAGTGTACCTGCCCCCACTCCACCATCATCCCCATCTACACAGACACCCAACGCCACACACAGTGTACCCGCCCCCACTCCACCATCACCCCGTCTACACAGACACACACCCCCATACATAGTGTACCCACCCCCACTCCACCATTATCGCGTCTACACAGACACCCACCCCGACACACAGTGTACCCGCCCCCACTCCACCATCACCCCATCTACACAGACAAACACCCCCACACACATTGTACCCACCCCCACTCCACCATCACCCCCATCTACACAGACACACACCCCCACACACTGTACCCGCCCCCATTCTACCATCAGCCCTGTCCATGCAGACACCCGCCATCTCACATGGCACACATTCCTACTCCCTCCCCCTTATGTCTGCTGTCACTCTTCTATATGCCCTGCGTCTCCGGCACATGGGGCGCCTGCCTCGTCTGTGTGAACACCACTCCTGTATCACTCACATACAAATAGGACTCCGTGTCTACACCATTACCCTCATCTGCCCGGGTGCCCACCCACCCCTCTCCCATTCACACATCCCCACCCTGGCTACACCGGCGCTGTCCTGTAGGTAGCCTCTCATGCCCCAGGCCCTGGACCTCCTGACCCCCATGCACAATGGGGAGAAGCATCCTCTCAACCACAAGGCATCCCAAGGGTCCTACAGAGATGAGACCTAGGAGCTCAGAGACCTCACAAACCGTGGCCACCACACAGCCAGAGGCATGTGGGTCCGACTTGGAGCCGCCCGAGGTACAGCAGTAGACAGTGGGGCACGTGTGAGGGGGCCTGTCATGCATCTGTCCCCTGTGGCCCACCTTCCAGGAAAAACCACGCTGATTAAGGCCCTGACCGGCGACGACGCTGTCCAGCCCCGGGATCAGCTGTTTGCAACACTGGACGTCACAGCTCATGCTGGGTGGCTGCCCTCCCGCATGGCTGTCATTTACATGGACACCATCGGCTTCCTCTCCCAGCTGCCCCACAGCCTGATCGAGTCCTTCTCTGCCACCCTGGAAGACGTGGCTCATTCAGTGAGTGTGGGATGATCCCAGGGGCCACCTTCCCTGAAACACCAGCATTACCTGAGGCCGGGTCCCCTCATACACAACACAACCCTGGGGACTGGGCCCCTCACACATGACACAGCAGGGGACTGGGTCCCCTCACACACGACACAACCCTGGGGACTGGGTCGCTTCCAACATGACAGAACAGGGGGCCTGGGTCCCCTCACACATGACGCAGCTTGGGGCACAGGTCCCCTCACACACAACACAAGGGACCAGATTTCCTCACTCGTGACACAAGGGGTCCAGAGCCTCTCGTACACAACACAACCCAGGGCCTAGGTCTTCTCATCACGACACAACCCTGAGACCGGGTTCCCTCACACACAACACAGTCTGAGGACCGGACCCCTCACACATGACACAGCCCAGAGGCTGGGTCTCCTCACCTATGACACAGCCCTGGGGCCCGGGGTCCGTCACATACAACGCAACGCAGGGATCGGGTCCCATCGCTCACAGCCCAGCCCTGGGGGCCGGATCCTCTCACTCATGACACAACGTAGGGACCAGATTCCGTCATACATGTTGCAGCGCTAGGGCCTGGGTTACCCTCATACACAGCACAACCCAGAGCCCAGGTCTCACATGTGACAACCCCGGGGACTCCCGTCCCTCCCCTGTCTGGAAACTGGCACCTCACTCCCCCTGACAGCGAAGTCTTCCTAGTGACCTCTTCCAAGACTGATTCCGGAAGGAGGTAGAGCCCCTCTGCAGGGAGACCTGGGACTCCTGCCCCTTGGCCCTCGGGTCAGCCTTCATGTGCAGCTTTGGGGTGATGGGATGCAACGGCACGTGCTGTTGGGGCGTCTGCCCAAACTCCAACCTAGTGTCAGCACGAGGAAAGAACCAAATGCCAACTGAAAGGCGTCCCACAAAATGCCCACACGTGCTGAACGCGGTCAGGGTTCAGAGGAGCCAGGAGAGGTGACAGATGGACGTGACACGTGTCCTGCCTGGCGTCCCGGGACAGAAAGGAATAGATGCGTGACTCTGGAAAGACAGGAGCATGCTGGTGTCACCCCTTGTCCGTGGCCTGTGCTCCCGGGAACGGTGGTGGTGGTGGTCCCTGCCTCCCTGTTCGCCTTTTCCAAAGCTAAACCTTTCTGGAATAAAACGCTTATGTTTTTCTTAATTTCAAGTGCCTCGAAACCCTGGGAGCAAACGTTGCAGAACGTAAGCCGTCGGTCCCGCTGTTTCCAGGGCGAATTACAGGCAATTTTTACTGTTTCCCGTTGTGCGTTTTCCCAGTACCGTGTCGGATCCCTGCCTGTGCACCATTGAAAACCCGCCAAAAGGGGTTCTTCAGGGTTCAAAGTAAGCAAGAGTCTGGAAGTTTCCCAGTGAGCGTGCAGGTGTAGAGCAGGACCCTGTGGGCTGTGAGACGCCTGAGACGCCCTGGGCCCTGGGCCGGGTGCAGGCGAGCGGCCTGTCCGGGGCGGGACCCCGCACCATGGCCCAGCTCTGCTGTCAGGGAGCTCCTGCCAGGGCATGCGCTGCCCCGTCCCGCCACCCCGTCCCCACCGCGGGGCTCGTCTGCTCCTCAGGATCTGATCGTGCACGTGAGGGACGTGACCCACCCTGAGACAGAGCTGCAGAAAGCCAGTGTCCTGTCCAGCCTGCACGGCCTGCGCCTGCCCGCCCCCCTCCTGGACTCCATGCTAGAAGTGCACAACAAGACGGACCTGGTGCCCGGGTGAGTGGACCCACGCCCGCCCACGACCCCACAGCCCACCCACAACCCCATGACCCCACGGCTCCCCCACAACCCCATGACACCACGACCCCACCAACCCACAGCCCCATGACCCCACGGCCCCCCCACGACCCCATGACCCCATAAACCCACAGCCCCACGGCCCCCCCCACGACCCTATGACCCCAGGAACCCACAGCCCCACGGCCCCCCCCACGACCCCATGACCCCATAAACCCACAGCCCCACGGCCCCATGACCCCGGAGCCTCATGCCTGGTGGGTGCCAGCGGGGCACCTGTGTGATGGCGGCCGCGCTGTGACTGACAAGATCAGGCTGTGTTCGTCCTCCCGGGGCACATCCCCCCTGCTCTCAGGATGACAAGGGGGGGTCAGAGCGGCCTTCTCCCACCTGCCTGCTGTGAAGGGCTTTCACATGCAAGCAGTCACAGGCCACCAGACCGGCAATTTCGGGGTCTTCTGTTCTGAGTCTCCTCACCCCCCTGGACCCCATATTTCCCTGCACCCTTATCGTGGTTTCCATGGTGTTCCCGACCGACATCCTGACGCACACGGAGGTGGTCCCAGTGGGAGCTCGGGCGGGCGGCATCCCTGGGGGACCCTCACTCTATCTCTCCGAGGCCGAGCTGAGTCTGGGGCTGCCCCCATCCAGGTATAGCCCGGCGGAACCCCAGGCTGTGGCCGTGTCCGCCCTCCTGGGGCACGGGCTCCCAGAGCTGAAGGCGCGGCTGGAGGACGCCGTCCTGAGAGCCACGGGGAGACAGGTCCTCACCCTGCGGGTCCGGCTGGCAGGCGCACAGCTGAGGTGCGTGGGCCTGGCCTGGCAGGGGAGGGGGCCGGGGCCGTGACTGTGCAGGGGGTGCAGGTGCGGCAAAGGCGACGGAACGGGCCCGGCACCAGCACGCAGAGGAGCATGTGGTTTCCGAGGTCGCCCACTGCGAACCTGGGTTCATCAGCCCACGTGCGGGGCCAGCTGGTGGTGGGCAGGCCATTGCCAGGCCGCGGGCGGGGGCGACGAGGCTGTGGCGGCCCGGGGACGGAACTCCGGGGAGTACCTTCCCCACACACGACCTTACGCGGCGTTGCCCTCACGCGCACCGGCAGCTGGCTGCATCGGGAGGCCGCCGTGCAGGACGTGGACGTGATTCCCGAGGCTGGAGCGGCCGACGTCACCGTTGTCATCAGCAAGTCCGCCTACGGCAAGTTCAGGAAGCTCTTCCCCGAGTGAATGGACGTCGTGTCCGCCGCCATCTCTGGCCCTCCTGCCTGCGCCCTCCGTGGCCGCTCCGGGAGGAAGGGCCGCCGGCCGGAACGCGAAGGCCGGCTTGCCAGCGGACCGAGCGGCTCCTGCTGACGGATGGCGCGTGCCTCGTGAGAGCAGACGAGCCTCCCGCAGGGTTCCGGCCGCAGGACACGGTCTCTCTGCTGCTTCCACGCAGGAGGACGTCCCGCCCGTGGCGGCCGTGAGGGGCCGGTGGTGGCTTCCCTGTCCGCCGTGTGTCGCAGACTCCGCTGCCAGGCCTCGCTGCTCCCCGCCGAGCGCCCTGGACGTCCTGACGGCCTCCCGGCGGCCCGGAAGCCTCTTGGCACGGGTCGTGGGAAAACACGGCGAGTCCTTGAATCATCACGGAACGGGGGTGCTCCGCGCTTACCCGCAGCCGGCTGGGACGGGGCAAGGCTGGAGGGACCATGCCTTTTCCACAGCCGGTCAGGGACTGGGGCTGTCGTCACCAAAGGTCCCGGGACATAGGACAGGACGCAGGTCGCTCTGCTGAGAGAGATGTCCGCAGACCTTGCAGGAGCCCCGAGCCCGGTGCTGTTCCCCGTTCTCTGGAGGGAACGGTGACGTGAGCGGCCACCCTGTCACCGCCCGGGACGCTGTCTTGCTGGGTTTCCCCTTTGATGCGTGTTCACCCTTACAGCGGTGTTGTGGGAGTGATTCCGGATTTCGGAACTCAGGGATTAAGGAAAAAACACCTGTAGCCTGCCTGGGGGTCTGCAGGGTGGGGGAGGGCTTTCCTACGGACAGGGGAGCGTTCTCCTCACTCAGGCGTGAGATGAGAAGAGGCTTGGGGAAGCGGGTCGCCGCAGTGCTGGCGTGGAAGACGGAGGGGCTGCCGGCAATCGGGGACAGCAGGGAGCACGGGGAGCTTGGGAGCTGGGTTCCCACCCGGAGGTCCCAGCCCCTGACGTGGGCCCCGTGAGACCCACGTCAACGTGCTGGCTCGCGAAACCGTTAGGAGAATACATGTGTGTGCTCTGAAGTCAGCACGTGTGCTCGT
Source organism: Lutra lutra (assembly GCF_902655055.1). Classification (NCBI taxonomy): domain Eukaryota; kingdom Metazoa; phylum Chordata; class Mammalia; order Carnivora; family Mustelidae; genus Lutra; species Lutra lutra. Next base: position 99,640,404 of record NC_062296.1, read on the forward strand.
CTGTCCAGCGGCTCCGGGATGCTCGCACGTGCGGGGTCCTGCGGTATGGACGGGCGGGACCGGACGACAGCGCCCCATGTGCTGGTGGTGTGCTGGGACGCCCTCTCCTGTTCTTCCCACGGGGGCCCCGAGGACTGAGTGTGCGGCTGAGATGAGGTCCCGTGGTGCGGTCGGGACTGCACGGTGGACAGGGTGGTGTGAGGGTCCTGCACGGCCATCGTCGGGGCTGGTGATGCAGATTAGGGGAGCACGAGATCCCCCAGCACTGGCCAGGGTGGTGGACGGAGAGGGCACGCCAGCGCACGGTCCTGGCCGGCCCCGTGGCTGGGGCGGGCTGCAGGACAGCCCAGGTGTGCTTGGGGCATCAGGACAGCTGCTGCCCTTGGACGGCTGACCCGTCGAGACCCACCCGGCTTTCCGCTTTACTCGGCTCAGCCCCTGGGGGGTTGGGTGCTGCGGGGGCTCTGAAGAGACCCTGGGGGGCAGCAAAGCTCCTGCATGGGCCTCCCCAGCTCCCAAGACGCAGCCCAGTCCACATGCCCCTAGGAATGTGCCCTGCTCTACCCCGAACCCCCGCAGCCATGCATCCTGCCCGGGTACTATGTCGGGGTCGCACACGTGCCTCCAGGCCCCACCCCTCCGGGCTCTGGCTGCTCCATCCCAATTCCACCCTGTGCAGGAGACGGAAGGAAGGGGTGCACGTGGGGTCAGGCCTCTGTCCCTCACTCTCCTTCTGGCATACCCGCCCCCGCCTGGTGTCCACACCCCCAGGCCTGGAGACTGCAGAGTCCTGACATCCGCTGTGGATGCTTAGTGAAGGGGGGCATGATGAGGGGCTGGGGCTCCAGGGGGCATGCAGCAGAGGGTGGGAGCCTTGGAGGCACCTGGGAGGACAGTCAGGGGGCTTCACGGGCCTGGGAGGGAGCATCGAAGGGCTTCCAGGGGCCTGGGAGGGTCGGGGGTCTTCCAGGGTCTGGGAGGGAGGGGTGGGTGACTTCTGGGGTCTGGGAGGGAGATTCAGGGGGCTCCGAGGGCCTGGGAGGGAGGGGTAGGGGCTTTCAGGGGCCTGGGAGGGAGGGGCGGGGGCTTCCGGGGCCTGGGAGGAAGGGCCACAGGTTTGGGGGGAGAACAGAGAGCTAGTGTGAGGCTCCCGTTGGGGGATCCCCAGACCACGGAGCTCTGTCCGGCCCCGTGGAGTTGGGGGCAGCCCGCAGGGCTCCCGGAGGGTCTTCTGGATTGCCGACACGGCCCAGAAATCGCGGCATCCACTCACCAAACAGAACCAGATCTGGAAAAGGCCTGATTTTATTCTAAAGAGAACACATTCAGACCCGGATTAAAGCCTTGTTGTTGAAGACGGTATCCTAAGAAGACAGAATGCCTTGGGCTCCTTCGTCGTCGGAGGAATGTTCCAGAACACGATACTCCAGGAACCCCCAGAGCCCCTGTTTGTAGGGAAGAGAAATAAGACAGGACGACTGGGATTCTCCGTTTGGCTGAGAATTTGAAACCGCCAGCTTCCTAAACCTCACGTGCGAAGGACAGACTTCTGTAACCTTTGGGGTCATGACGTTCGAGCCCTGGGTCCCGGGAAACAGCGAAGCCTCTAACACCAGGCCTGACCGCCCGTGGAGGGGAGAAGATGGGTCTCACCCGGACCCCGGGGTTTTACCTCATGGAGGTCAAGCACGTACTCCCCTGTCCCAGGAGAAGGGCGAGTGCCCCATGGGGTCGCAGGGAACCCCAGGCGCCCGTACAAGGCCCTGAGGTTTCCGTGGGGAAGGAAGACGGGGAGTTCACGGGGCAGGCTGTCCAGCGTGAAAACCGGTGGTGGGCTCTGGGCGACAGGCCCCCGCCCTGGGGCGCCGGGACAGCGGGAAATCAGGCACGCCTCGCCCCTCCGCGGTCCCCAGAGCCAGAGCGTCCTACAAACATGCTGGGCCAGGGCTCAGCGCCATCTTCCCAGCAGCGTCCGCTCACCTCCCGTCCCCACGTCCCCCTCTGGGGATCAGGCACTGCTGCGGACCCTGTCGTCGTGACGGTGTTCGTTGCGTGGTCTGTCGCCCGCGGGGAGGGCTGCCCGACAGCTCTGGCCGTGGCTGGCGTTTTAACCAATAATGTGTGTTTGAATGAAGGTGCGTGGACACCTTCTGTAGGGATCGCGGGGTCGCACGCTTCACAGACGGCCGCGTGAACGGCACGGGCATGGGCACGGGCAAGCAAACGACTCATCTGACTCGCTTTATTGGGATTTCGCTTCAGCGAAGCCCGCCCTGCGTCCAAGGAGCGGGCGAGTCGGTTCGCCTGTGAGCTCCGTGCGCTCCCCCATCCGTGCGATGCGTGAGCGAAGGAGGACGGGGCGCTTCTCTTCTGGGGAAGACATGTGCTCCCACGTCTGCCGTTCGTCTGTGGGAATCCGCTAGCCCGGACAGGGGCCGTCTCACCGCTGTCCACAAGGCCCCCAAACGCAGAGCCTTGGGACAGAGAAATGAGACGATACAGGGAACGTCCTGGTCGCCATGAGCACAGTGGAAACAGACAGACCTTGAGAAACCATGGAACCGGGATACGGGAACAGTGACAAATGCCCAGCGTGGCTCTGGGAGACGGGAACAGTGACAGGCGCCGAAACCAGAGACGGGACCAGGAAGCTCAAGTTCGGGGACGGTTGAGGGCAGCCACCCAGCGGGGCTGACGCACTGGGCAGCGCGAGGGGCCAGGGGGCCACTGGCAGGAGGTCGGAGCAGCACAGACGGGCCGCTCCGGGGCTGGTTGCGAGGACGAGGACGCCACGGCAGCCCCCAGCGTGGGCACACCTGCCGGTCACACCCATGTCCCCGTCCCGCCACGAAGACGGTGCTATGGGAGGCCTCTGGGAAGGGGGAGGGAGTGTGTGCAGCAGCCCTCACCATCGGACGGTCCCTCACGGGCCTTCTGTTACCATCACAGAAGCTGAAGTGAAACCAGCCCCCAGGGCCCACGGTCCTCGGGGAGACACACAGGCCGTGATGCCATCAGAATGAGAAGGAGGTTTCTCCGTTTCCGTGGTTTTCTCACTGGGATTCCGGCGCGCCCAGTCCTACCCAACACACACGGTATGACGAGGCTCATGCGGCTGCTGGAAGCCATGAGGACGTCCTCCTGCTGCCCTCAAGGCCGCAGGAGAAGGGACGCCCCACGGTGGCCATGGCTCCACCTGGGCTGAACCTCGAGCAGACCCCGGGTTCCAGGCCGTCCGTCCTCTCAGTTGCGAGCACACAGCACTGTGGACCGTGAGCGTGTTCCGTGAATCCTCCCAGGAACGCCAAAGACCTGGGAGGCCCGGGGCCACCCCCGGGGACGCCCTGACGTCAGGGGGAGGCAGGGAGCCCGCCCCGGGTGCACGCTGCCCGCCCGCACTCCACAGGAGCTGCAGAAGGGGTCAGCATCGAAGCAGCTTCTCGTTGAGTCTTATGACGTCGCCCACGAACGTGTCCGCCCCGATGAAGTCGCCCGCGATGATGTTGGTGCACTGAGCGCCCGGCCCCGGGCACTGCTCCCGGACCCACGCACGGAGATACGGTAGGCTGGGGAGTGTCATCTTCCTGAGGGACTCGGTCGGGTGCCCGAGGACGTACGCCAGGTTCTCCGTCAGGTTGATGCCCGCCACGAACAGCCCGTCTGAAACAGGAAGGAGAGAGGGGTACGTGGGGTTGCGGACGCCCGCCTCACGCCCCGCCGGCCCACCCCATTCCCCTCCTACTTGTCATCAGCAGAGTTGGAGAGTTCCAGCAGCAGAAGGACACACGTGTCAGTGTCAGTGCGGTGCTCCTGTCCCCCAAGAGTGGACAGAAGCACCTCCCAGAGATTTTGACGGCCCGACCCCCATGTGGTGGATAGAACCACGTCCCCAGAGACGTCCATGTCCCCAGAGACGTCCACGTCCCAACCCCCACATGGTGGACAGAATAATGTCCCCAAGGCGTCCATGTCCCAACAACCTCTGTGTGGTAGATGGAGTAACATCTCAGAGCCCTCGGAGCCACGTGAGCCCTCAGAGCTGTGGGAACAGTTGGAGCCACGTGAGAGCTGGAGCCCCATATGGGCTCGGAGCCACGTCAGTGGCGGGAGCGTGGGAGGTCCGCGGAGGGCCGTAGCAGAGGCCCCTGTACACGCTCCCTCTCAGGTTGGCGTGGGGAGGCCTCCGCAGCTCAGCTCCCCGTCCCCGAGGCAAAGACAACTGTGGGTTCTCAGCAGTGGTTGCGTGACGCCCCCCGCTGCCCCCCCACCAGCTACTTTCCTTCAACGTGGAGGGGAATGTCACAGGTTGCCGCGTTCAGTACTGGAAACAGAGTGATCCAGCAGCGTGTGGCACATTCACGTGGCTGTGCAACCACCGCTGTCTGGTTCCAGAGCATTCTCATCCCCCCAAAGGAGGCCCTGTTCCCACAAGCTCCCATTCTCTGTGCCCCCGCACACCCAATGTGGCCGTGGGTATGGGCTTCCCTCACCCACCACCATGCTTCCGTGGTCTGTCCACACGGCACCCCGTGTCCTCTCCGTGCAGAATCCATATTCTGTAGTGCAGAGGGACCGTCAGCGTACCCATACACGTACCACGAACGCCGGGCTGCATCCACCCAGAGCTTTTCAAACACCGTGGGACTAGCACCAAGTGGGAGCCCAGGCTCAGCCTGGTTTGGGGCTAGAATGGTGCCCCCCAGTCGCACCCCCGTGTCGTTGGAACCACACAGACCTTCTCCAGGGCACGCGTCAAAGGGGCACCCCATGCAGGAGTCTGCTCTGTAACAACGGGCCACGGAACACACCAGGAAGCCAGCGGTCAGTGCAGCGTCTGGGCGTAAAATGAGCTGCCTTCCGTGGAAAGGCGCACAGAGCCAGCTACCAGAAGCACGCGGCACAGCTTGGCACACGTGTCACCCCCGCGAGTCTGTCGGCACTGATGGCTCTGTCGGTTCCAAACACGGCCGTCGATGGAGTTGACTCAGGGACCCTGAGTGCCAACCGGGACCCACAACCACACTGCGTCACCGGCCACTAATGCGGAACAGGACACAGAACAACACGGCCAGGACGCTCAGAGTCTCCCCTGGCATAGCCACATACCCTTGACCACGGATAGGAAATAGTAAAGCTGTGGTCTCCACAATCAAGAAAAGGTCCCTTTCTTCAAGCCAGTGGGTGCCACCAAGCCCAGGGGCCTCTGCCACAGCAGTGAGCAGGGCTGGTCTGCAGCGTGTTGGGCAGAAGCAGCCTCACGAAGCCCTCAGACCACAGGGCCCCAGTGGAAACACATGGCCCTGAGGGCATTGCCACAAGAAGGAGTTCACATGAGCACATGGGCCCTGCACCAGCCCAGTCTGAGCCGGAGGTAGGGCACGCCCTCGGACCCGCCGCCCGATGGGGCACGGTGGACTGAGTGTGCGAGGGGTGAACGCCTGGGGGCCCTCCGCTGGCAGCACGGCCAGCGTGCCACGCTGGCCGCCTAGGGGGTTCCAGGTGGAGAACCCTGTCACCTCTGGGAGGGGGACTCCACATAGCCATTGTACATAGGAAGCACTGAACCAAAGTGAGATGGGAAACCGGACAAAGACGGAGAGACAGGGATGCAGTTACAGACACGGACAGACAGCTCAGACAGGGGGAGGCAAAGAGAGCGGACATGCCGCTGCGGGTCGTGGGCGTTCCTCACGCCTCGTCCTCAAATAAAGCAACCATGCCCCCGCTACACAGGGCGGCTGGAGGGTCCACCAGCCCATGCCTGTACCCCCAGCAAGCGCCTGCTACACGGACGGTCAGCAGCCACCAGCCACTCTGTCCTGGCTCTTTTGCACTCAACCATGCACCCGCGTCTGTGTGTGAGCATGGCACGCCGCACGGGGTCCGTGTCAGTCCCACGGCAGTGCAGGACGCCGGAGCCACACCTGCACAGCAGAGCCCTCTGCAGCCTATGGACACGACACGCACCTCGGCATGGACACCACACGTGTGCACATGCGTGCACACACGCGTCGTGAGGAAGTGTGTGCATGTCTGTATGTATGCACTTGTCCACACCCACGCGCACACACACGTCTGCGCACACCCACACATTTATCCATGTGCACGTATCTACATCTGCACACATACACGTGCGTACACGTGTGCACACCCACACACGTGCATCCATGTTATCTGTGCGTCTGCATCTGCGTGCATCCCTGTGCACACACACATCGCGTGCACACACGCGTGTGCACGCATGTTGTGCACATATCTGGGTCTGTGTGCATGCATGCACATTTGCACGTGTGTGCACACACCCACGCACATGTGTGTGTCATGCACTTATCTGCATGTCTGTGTACGCATGCGCACATGTGCACACTTACTGCAGTGTGTCCATGTTATGCATACATCTGCATCCACGTACACACAAGTGCACATACACACAAGTATACATGCGTGTACACACTCACAGGCACGAGTACCCGTGTTATCCACATATCGGCCTCTGTGTGCATGCATGCACTTATACACGCGTGCACACACCCACACGCGTGCAACTGTGTTATGCACACACACACACAAAAGAGACGACGTCCAAACTTCTTTCCTGAGAGCCAGAAGCAAGCCAGTGTGTGACGTGGCTCCAGGGTGGGGTCCCATGAGTGGACAGGACGTGCTCACCTGGGCGGCCGTAGCTCTTCATGCTTTCCAGGTAGCAGATGAGCTCCTGGGGTTTCACCTGGTCGCCCCACCAGTAGGGGATCCCAGGCCACAGCTCCGCGTGCCGGCTCACAACGCTGTCCTCCTCGTAGGACAGAATGACCTGCTGGCCGCGTGACCACATCTGGTTTAGTGTTGGCACCTCCTAGAGGGGAGGGGGATGGCGGTGAGTGACGCTGATGGTGGGGGACCAGGTCGTCAGAGCCAGTGGTGCTGGGGGACCGGGGCGTCAGAGAGACAGTGGTGCTGGGGGACCGGGGCGTCAGAGAGACAGTGGTGCTGGGGGACCGGGGCGTCAGAGAGACAGTGGTGCTGGGGGACCGGGGCGTCAGAGAGACAGTGGTGCTGGGGGACCGGGGCGTCAGAGAGACAGTGGTGCTGGGGGACCGGGGCGTCAGAGAGACAGTGGTGCTGGGGGACCAGGTCGTCAGAGCCAGTGGTGCTGGGGGACCGGGGCGTCAGAGAGACAGTGGTGCTGGGGCATCAACGGTGCTGAGTGTGACCTGAGGTGCAAAGGAGGTGGCCCTCCTGTGCCCGGGCAGCGCGGGGGCCTCCGGCAGGCTGCACTCTGCAGAGGACAAGCGGGGTCTTTCTCCTCTCAGGACATCCAGAGGACCGGAGCCTCAGGCCGCAGCAGACTTCTCCCAGAATCATGCACAGCAGAACCAGCAGGTAAGCCTACCCTCCCAATCCTGGCCCACTCCCCGGCCCCAGGGGCCCTCCTCACCCCTCGCGGACACAGCATGTCCCCAAAGATGTTCCTGATGCAGGTGACCAGGTACTCATGCAGGCCGTCCGTCATGCCCTCAAAGTCCCTGCAGGCCAGGATGACCACCTCCCGGGGGTGGCTCTCCAGCCACTCAGAGATCTCCGTGAGCGTGTCCTGCACAGGGGACAGAGCAGCTGTTTCACACCTTACCGAGAGAGGCCGGGGCACTGGAGGACGCTCCCGCGGGTCCCAGAGGCTGCTCCGGACAGAGCTCACTGGACGAGGGGTCTGGGTCCCGCACGAACGCAGACGTGCGGCAGACAGCCGGGCCACCGCCCCATTGCTCTGGGGGCAGAAGCATACGCGTGGGTGTGCTTGTACACGCGTGTGCATGTGTGACTGCGCGTCCGTGTGCTCACTCGGAGGGCACCGAGGTGTGTCGTCTGCAAGTGCCAGGGGCCCGCCTAGGCCAGCCGGTGGCCCGTGGAACGTGGTCCCGCGACGGTGTCTCCTGACTGCACCGACACTGGAGGGCTTGCCGCGGGGCACGGGCTGCCCCAAGCAGGGGTGACGCCCGATGGTGAGACGTCCTACTTAGATGTGGTCGCGGCCGGAGGAGATGGAAGACACCATGAACCAAAGGTGGGCAGACACGGGGGCCCACTTTGGCAAAGTCCCAGACGCACTAGAGGCCCCAGAAGCCTGGGCGTAAGCTCAGAAAGGCACCGGGCCACGAGTTCGAGAGGCCGGCTTTCTCCCCCGCGCTGGGGTCACGGGTGTGCCCCGCAGCGGAAGCTGTCCCCGCCGAGCCCGCATACCTCCATCAGCGCCCTCATGTACGCCCCACCGAGCCCCCGTACGTCTACCAGTGCCCTCATGTACACCCCACGCACCCCCGCACCTCCACCAGCACCGTCGCGCACGCCCCGCACGCCCCCGCACCTCCACCAGCGCCGTCGTGTACACCATGTGCACAAAGTGCAGGTTCTTCTCAGAGCCGTCATGCCTGTGCGCGATCCGCAGGTCCAGGTACCGCACGCCCGCGTCTAGCTGCTCCGTGACACCCAGCACCTGCGGACAAACAGTTGTGGTCACCGCCAGGGACTGCGTGGTCCCACGGCCTGTGTCACGGGCTCAGAGTAGCGTTGGAGCAGCCCGGCCCTGAGCCACGCGGTAGGATATCCCGTCAGTAGGTGTTGGTGCCTGCCGGGGCTGGGGAAGCCACGGGGGCCCTGCCTTCAGGAACATGCTTTCCTGGAGACACTGGCCACGGACAGCCACGGAGCGAGGCTGGCTTCCAGACATCCCACGGGGTCCTGCTTTCCTCCCTTCCCAGGCTGTCGACAGGAAGGAAGCCTCTCTGGGCCTCAGTAGCACTGGGCTGGTTCCGTGAGCCCCACCTGGACGCTCAGAGTGGGGTGCAGGTCAGGATGCACCGTGGCGGGGGAAATCCGCTACAGTGGCCACGGTCCCGCATCCCACCAACAGCACCAGGAAAGGCAAGAAGGAATCCACAGACAGTCAAGGGAAGAAAAGGCTGTCCCCTTCCTGGCAATGTCATATGGGAAAAGGCACGGATTTCCGCGGAAATAACATTTACGCCCTGGGTGGCCTTGCGGGGAACTTGGCATTCCTCCTGCTAGTCCCCCGGGCTGACAGATCGGGAAACTGAGGTTGGGGAGACCACACAGAGGCCTGTGTGCACGCTGGACACAGCCAGGTGGGGCCCCACGCTGCAGCCCCAGGCCACCTCCATGCGCAAGCACCCTGGAGGGACCTGGGTGCTTGGGGTGGGGCCATGCGCAGAGACCCTGAGTTCTCAAGAGGCCCAGAGTCTGGGCAGGGGAATTCAGCCATGCCTGAGGCTCCCAGGGGACGGGCAAGTCCTCCCTCGGTGACCCCCGGGTCTCCCAGCCGCTGTGCCCAGGCTTGTGATCCCACTGCCGTCTCAGCGGATGTGCTGGCTGCAGGGAACTGAGGAAACAGACCATTGTCTCCCCAGAATATCCCTTCAGGCACTTGAGCTGTATTTTTAGACAGTAACTAGGGGCTCCTTGTCGTAATGTTTGGAAAACAGCAAACTCTGGAGAGGACAGCAACGTGTTCCCCCAACGTGTCGCGGGACACACCAGCCAGCCACGGGGCAGAGAGGCCCCAGAGGAGCACCGAGCAGCCCTCCTCCCTGTTTGCCTCTCCGTGTCTGTGCCCCAGAAGCTAAATCATGCCCCTTTCCCCTGTCCTGTCTTCCCGAGGATGCTCAGCTCTATGGTCATGGGACATTCTGTGCCAAAGCACCCACTGTGTGCACACTTCCCAGCATGGGGACGCACCGTGACAGGGTCCACTGACCGCCCCCATGTCTGCTGCCAGTGTGCAAGCATGGCTGGTTAGGTCCTGCATGGGACTGCCTGACGGATCCTGCCCTTTCAACAGCATCTGCCCCGCAGCACACCATAGACGTCCTCATAGCCCACCACATAGTTGTTCCCTGGCACTGAGGGACCCCCAGGACCGAGGAACTCCGGCACCAAGCGACCTGGGCACCGAGGGACCCTGGCACTATGGCCCCCAGCACCAAGGGACCTGGGCACCGAGGGACCCTGGCACTATGGCCCCCAGCACCAAGGGACCTGGGCACCGAGGGACCCTGGCACTATGGCCCCCAGCACCAAGGGACCTGGGCACCACAGGGTTTCCCTGGTTGTAGTGAACCCGCTCTCCTGCCCACAGGGAGAAGGCCTCTCACCTCCGCCTGGGGAGGTTTCTCCGCATTCCAGACCCAGACCCACAGGCGGGAAGGGTTAATGTTGTCCTTGGGACTGAAGTTCCCAGAGCCAGCAATTACAAAGGTCAGAGCCTGGGGGTGGGGGTGGGGGGGTGGGGGGACCATGGAGCAGGAGAGCCTGGAACCAGAAAACACAGACCCCTGAGCCCCGCCCCAGGGGGAAGTGAGGTATGAGCTGCTCTCCGGGTGGGCGCCCCGCTCTGCTGCTCTGCTGTCCCCACCCGGGCGCCCCCATCACGCCGGCAACCTTCCCCGGCTTGCTGCCTAAGGCTCTGCTGGTGTCAGCCCCAAAGCCAGCTGCCTGTACCCCAAGAGGACAGACTGGGTCACCCTGATCTTCTCCAGCACCTCCCCCCACCACAAGGACACTCCAGGTCACCCTGACCTTCCTCTGCACCCCTCCCCCACAAGGAGACCCCTAGGAGACAAAGGCTGGACAGGGAGGATGGAGCCAACCCTAAATCGAGAGGACAGGCTGCTCCAGGGACAGGACACCCTCTCCCTCCCCTTCCCTGCACAGTCCACCTTTAGGCCTTTCCCTGCACACGCCCCTCCCTGCCCTTCCCTGCACACGCCCCTCCCTGCCCTTCCCTGCACACACCCCCTCCCTGCCTGTCCCCTGGCATTCCCTACAGAAACTGGTCATTGCCATTCTGTGTCATCCTTTTCACAGGCGAGCAAATCTCCAAACAGACCTCGGGACACCCGCACAGCTCAGGGGTGTTTCCCAGGACTGAGGGCTCTTTAAGGTCACATGGAGGCAGAAGATGCCGGTGAGGGCCTGCCTCCCGCCCCACCCACCTCCCAAACTGCAGACCCCGCCCCCCCCCCCCCCCCCCCCCCCCCCCCCCCGGTCTTGACCCCTGGGCTGTGGGGGTCCTGCGGATTGTGCATGTCTGCTGGGCGGGTGCGGGGTCCAGTTTCTACTCCACTCCCCCCACTCACAGGGATCAGGGCACCTCGCTGCTGGGAGGACGTGGGTCACCCCGCTGCTGACCAGTACCTGGGTGGTAGACCACCGGAGCACCACGGGGCGGGTGACGCAGGGCAGGACCTTGCCCAGGAGCTGCAGCAGCTGGGACTGGGTCTGGAAGACGGGCGATGTCTTGTTCAGGCAGTAGGTCATGGTGTCGTGGCTTCCTGCAAGCAGACACCAGGGGACATTGCACGCGCGGCCTCCTGGGCTGTGTGCTCCGAGGGCACGTGGGGAACACACAGCGTCAGGCATGACCGGTCATTGCCCAAGATGCACGCCCACCGGAAGGCTGCAGAGTGCGTGGATGGTCATCCAGAGCCAAGGGGCCTCAATCCAGGGGCGGGGGTCCTTATACGAGACAGAGAAGCGGAAACGGACGCAGAGGACGAGCACCGGGACCCCAGGCACCTCCCTGGTGGGGGACCCCAGTCATCACCGTGGGGACAGCCCTGTGCAAAGCGGGCCGTCTCCCCACAGAGCCCGGGATGTGCTCCTGGTTCCCGGAGGTGTCCACACCAAAAAAAGTTTAAGGTTTCCCAGAAACCTCTGTAAAGCAGAGTAAAAAAGGGGGACTTTTTCTACGAGGTGCTAATGGATGTGTGTTATATAGGAACGAGGTCTGGAAAGAAATAAACCCAGCACAACGCGCTGTTGGGGACCCACTCGACAACGGATCGCAGTCCCGTGTTCAGAGAGGGACGCGATCAGACCAGCTCCAGTTTCTGTAAGGAGGCTTCCCGATAAGGGGACGAGTGGGTCTAGCCGGCACGTGGCTAACAGCGCAAATCAGGCCAGATTCCCGTGTCCTATGTCCCATCCACGGTATCCCTGGATGTTGGCCGATTTTCGTGCACGATGAAAGCACAGAGTTCTGTTGGGACACATGGACACGATCCCCAGTGAAAAAGTTACGAGGAACACAGGACCAGAAACGGTGGGATGTCCCCAAGCTGGGCTAACTAACATCCCAAACACATCCCCAAGATGCATTTGTCCCAATGCCCACACGGTGGGCACAACGTGATCCTCCAAGAGGTTCCCCTCAAAGCCCCTGGAGGGGGGACGTGTCATCCCACACGGCAGAAGGCAATTTGCAGACCAGTTTCGAGGGTCGAGCGGCAGATCTTCTTGGATAACCCAGTGGCCCGATCTTGCCTTGAGGGACCTCATAACAGGGAGATGTGGTCAGAGTCAGAGGACAGTAGCAGAAGGGACATTGCGGGCTTCGAGGTAGAGGAAAGGGCCCCGTGAAGCCAGACACAGCAGAGAAACAGAGTCTCCCTAGAGCCTCCAGAAGGAGCTGGCCCCACAGGCACTCAGAGGTCAGAACATGCCCAGTTCTGGGCCCCAGAGCTGTGAGGTCACAGTCGTGTGTGATAAGGAACCACCCAGGTTGTGGTCCTTCGTTAAAGGAGCCCAGGAGACACTCCCACAGCCACCCAGACTGGTGGTGCCTTTGGGTCTAGCAGCTCCTCCCCAGCAGCACTGGGCCGTCCCCTGCCCCTCACAGCTGTGGCCCCCCCCCACATCTGCCCTCTAAGGGAGCTATTCGGCCCACAACTTCCGTGGAGGCCACATGTTCTGAGGGGCGCCCAGGGGATGGAACCCTAGGACGGGCACACCTCTGGGCCCTTGGTCCCTTCTCACCTCCCGGAATGACTCCCTGCTGATCCCCAGGACACCTACCCCCAAACCCCATCTCGACTGCATGCAGAGCACTTGGGATCCACAGAAAACATGTCCCCACCAGGAAAACGGACCCCCGGCAGGGGGGAGGGGAGACACCAGTGACTCGGGTCACCAGGAAGTACACACAGGGCCACAGCTGTCCTCCAGCATGTTGGGGAGGCCGGGTTAGGGTTAGCTTCTCGGTGTCTACGTCTCCTCCTCAGGGTCTTACAAGGACCCCTGTCGCTGCATTCTGGACTGGCCCGATCCAGGATGAGCTCCTCTCACATCCTTCCCTTCATCACACCTGCAAAGACCCCATTTGCACAAAAGGCCCCATTCCAAGACTCGTGGCAGGGGGACATGAATTTCCGGGGCACCGGCCAGTGCCTACAACTGGGTTTGTGCAGGGACACAGCCTGACCCCCAGGGGCTCTCTCATCTGTGAAGTCATTCAAGCCAGGGACCCTGGCCTCGGTGGGAGTCCCGCTGACGGGACCACAGGACCACAGGGAAATACGCAGACTGTCTTCTGCCCCATTCCATGAACCAGATAAACTGGGCATGCACGTTCCTTAAAAAGTCATAAAAGTCCGGGGGGCACCTGGGTGGTCAGTCGGTTAAGCATCAACCTTCCTTTTGGGCTCAGATCATGATCTCGGGATCCTGAGATCGAGCCCCTGAGATCGAGCCTCAGAGCTCTGAGCTCTGCTTGGGATTCTCTCCCTCTGCCTCTCCCAACCCCCCACTGGCACTTTCCCTCAAATTAGTACATCTTTTAAAGAAAGAAGAAGTCCTACAATTCCCGAAGAAAACCACAGGTACATAGGAAACTATAGAAAAACATCAAAAACTGCGAAAATCCACCCCGCTGAGAAATCTGCCGCTTTTGAGGGAGGAATTCCTGCTACCGCGTGGCCGTGGCCGTGGAGACACATGGTGGGATCCACCACGCTTCTTTTCTGCAAACACAGAAGACTGGCAACGCCCGCGCTCATCAGTGCAGAGCTGTGGCCACGGCTCCCACTGCCCCCAGTGCCCCAAGGGCCCCGGCGGAACCCAGCAGGCCTGACTCAGGGCCACCAGGTCATTGGATCACACGGTCCCCGACGTGCTCAGAGTGATCTCTTTGTGGGTCGGACCCACTTGGGACCCTCCAGGCTCGAAATGCAGGAGACACTCAGCACGCGGCGGATGGGGAGTGGCGAATGCATCTGTGAGAAACCAGCAGGTTCGCTCCGCGGAGGGACAGACCGGCAGGGACGCTTTGCCCCAAATCCCTATGCTGTCACGAAGCCACACTTCCCTGGGGTCTGCATGTGCCTGCTGGGCTGCGTTAGAGAAGGAGAAGGGAGAACACTCACGCAGTGCATGTCTGTGTACGTGTGTGCCTTATTGTATGTGCATGCATATGTTTGTGCCTGTATTGTGTACATGTGTGTGCAAGTTCACGCACACATCTGTACCTGTAACGTGTGCGTGTGTGCACGCCTGCCTGTCTTGTGTGCATGCATGTGCAAGTTCACGCACACATCTGTACCTGTAACGTGTGCGTGTGTGCACGCCTCCCTGTATTGTCTGCATGCTGGTGCAAGTTTGTGCACACATCTGTACCTATAACGTGTGCGTGTGTGCATGCCTGCCTGTATTGTGTGCATGCTTGTGCAAGTTCACGCACACATCTGTACCTGTAGCGTGTGTGTGTGTATGTACTGCATGCATGCACTGCATGTGTACACGTGTCTGCCAATACTGCATATATCCATGTACGTGCTCCATGCGGTCTCCCCACACCCGAGCCCCATCCCATGGCGGCAGCTTCCCTGCTGGGGACGCGGAGGCCCTCACCTGGGATGGAGAGCTGGTGGAGGGGCACGTCCCAGAGCACCGGGCACAGTGCCGACATCCAGTCCGCATTTGTGGTGCACGGCAGGCTCTGGAAGCTGCCGGAAGTGCTCACCTGTCCGCCCATCGGAGGCCACCCTGTGCGACCTGAGGAAGGAAACGAAGTTTTGCAGAGGTCAACCGAGGGGACCCAGCTCCGGGCAGTGGGAAGGGGCTCACACAGCAGCCTGCAGAGCCCACGCGGTTTCCATCCTGCGGTTGCTGGTGTCTGAGGGCCCAGGTGAGCACTGCCTCCCCACCCCGCTCCCTCTGCTGGGGTACTAGGCTCTGGTGCAAGGAAGCCAGCGCACTCCCTTGCAGGCACCAGGGAGACGCCCTGGGCTAGGGGATGCTAGGGGGTCTCAGGGTCCTTAACCTACAGCCCCAGCCACTGCCTTCCAGCATCTGCCAGCTGTGTGCCCAGCACACACAGGTATGATCTCCGCTCACCATCAGCAGGTGGGTGGGCGTGGGTCAGCAACGGCACAGGAAAGGGAGCCCTAAGGACGTGTCCACAGTGCTCCGTGGGCCAGTGGGCAAGACCTCGCCCCTGGTCCACATGTTCCCGTCCACCATAGCCCGGCCTCCTGACCTGCCACCTCCACACAGAGGGGACACCCTCGGGGACAGAGCCTTGGCCCCAAGCCCTGAGTTGACATGTACTGGTTTCCGTGCAGGAGCCTGTCCTGGGCTGAGCTGTGTCCTCACCACCAGATTCCCACGTGGCAGCCTCGTGTCCTCTCCCTGGGTCATGGGCTGGGCTCTGAGCAGGAGCACATGAGGCATGAGACCCGGGCCCACAGGGACCACGCAGCGTGCCGGCCACCACGCAGGCATTTCTGACCCACTGTCTAGGAGGGACAAGTTCCCTCTGGTCTGGATGTGGCCCTTCCTCTGGCCAAGTGTCCCCCTGTTGGAGCTCTGCCGGTACAGCAGGGGTGGGGGGTGAGAACTGGCATCGCTAAAATAACCCGCTTTGCCATAGGATGACTTTGAGCTGGAGGAGATTGAGAAAAAGCCGAGACAAGAAAAACTCCCTGCCTTTCTCCTCTCTGCCTGGAAGCGGCATAAATTCCTTTCCTGAAGCCATCCCTGCTCTGTCCCCTGCACCAGGAAAGGGAGGAATGTTCTCTCCAGGAAAGTCTACATGACAAGCCTCACTAAGGAACACTTACCTCCCCGTCGTGTCCCCCAAGCATTTACCTTCTCATAATTGACTGTCGCTACGATGCCAACCCCCTTTTCCTCTGGCTTGTCACCTCCCCACAAATGTGTCACCCATTGTTGAAATGGCAGGTAAGCCCACAAGTCTATCTCCGTGAATCTACTTCTTTTCCGTGAAGGCCTCTGTACACATAGAGAATCAACCTCTTCTCCTGCCCATCTGTCTTTTGTTGTTTTATTTATTTTATTTTGTATTTTATTTTATTTTATTTTTTGGACAAGCTCTATGCCCAACATGGGGCTCGAACTCTCAACCCTAAATTCTAGAGTAGCATGCTCCACCCACTGAGCCAGCTAGGCACCCCCGTCTTTCACCATTTTAGTTTGCATGTCTCAGTCACAGAACCAAGAGTGTAGAAAAGATGTCCTCTTGGTCTACAATGCCTCTAGTACACCAAAAGCCAACACTGCTGGTTTTCATTCTGCCTCGACGGCAACAAGGACGGGTCCTCTACCTCGTCCATAAGAGGGTCCTTGACGTACTCTACTGGCTCCCCTGCCATCCATCTTCACTTGTGGCCTATCCCAGAACTCTCTCAGCTCACACTTGGTGTCAACAGTGTCCCTGCAGGAGTGAGTGTGGGACCCCAGACCTCCTGGGGGGGGAGGCTGACATTCACACAGCTGGCGTCCAGGCGGTCAGGGGCTGGGCTGTGCCATACACACACACACCCAGGAACCATTCCTTGAGGTGCCATCCAGGCACGGATGGGCCACCACCTGCCCGGCACCCACGCAGGTGTCTGGAATGAAGGCGGATCAGGCATTGTGTAACCCCATCCTCAGGATTCTGTAAGTGTGTGTTGGCGAACCTCACCGGGGAGTGTGGGCAGCCTGGATGGGGACACACGGCCCCTGCATCCTTGTTATGAGAACAGAGGCTGGGGCCCTGCCTCTCCCAGCTGCCGCCCCAGGGGCCTCTTCAAACCCAATTGAAGCAGTGACAGGAGCCCAGCCCCATCTCAGTGGCCCCAGACAGGGGGCTCCGGTGGATCCTGGGATCTCTCAGGGGCTCATCATTTTGCCTCCAAGGAAAATGACTCTCTGAACTTCAAACTGAAGGGGGACAGAACACAGCCCCCTCAAAATGTGCTCTTTGGGCATTAGGGTTGTTCCCAGCGAGGAGCACCACAGAGAAACTCCAGAACAAGGCACACGGTCCCCCGCACAGAGGCCGTTCCCAAGCAGACAGGAAACGTCCAGCCGTTCCCGCACCTGGGAGAGGTCCTGGGGGCACCTGCACCCCCATGTTGTCCTCACCGAGCTGGACCACCTCCCGGATGAGCAAGGATGCCGTTAGGCGAGCCCTGGGGGAGGGGATTGCACAAAACGGGGCTGAGAGCAGGTTTGCAGAGCCCAGGACCCCGCCGGTGAGTTTCCAGAGCCTCCCACCTGTGAGTGTGCTGGGAGGTGGCACAGCTCATTCTCCGGGTGACGGTGACAGGTGACAGGGTGAGGCTCAGGAAATAGCTCTCCGGTGAGTAAACAGACGGACACGTGGCCAGCAAACCGCCTGACACCCTGGGCCTCCTTCTCCTCACCAGGCTCCCCAAGGCTCCTTCACCAGCCCGTCCTCCCTGATCTGCCTGTCCAGAGGTCCTGCCCCAGCACCCAGGGACTGGCTGTGACCCCCCGGGCCAACAAGTCCTTCACCTGCCCTGCAGCTAGGTCAGTGCCCAGGGCACCTGCCACCCTCAGGACCCTGGGGCCACAGCCAGGGTGGGGGGTTCCAGGCTCCACTCTGACCCCAGCCGGTTCCCTCCACCCGCTGGGCAGGGACACCAAGCCTGGAGTAGACATTCTGGTGGCGGGTACTGCTGCCCCTCTAGCTGGGTTGGGAGGAAGCAATAGCTTCAACGCAGGACCCTCCGGACCCCCTGTTCCCTGGCCCCCCACCGGCGCCCCTGGCTGGGACCACCTGTCAGCCTGCTGTCCCCAGGGCGAGGCACTCACCGCTGGCCGCAGTCGCTCCCCCAGAGTTTCCGGCAGAGGCTCCCTCCTCTTGCCTCGGATGCTCCAGCACTTACTAAAATGCTCTCTGCCTGTCATGGGCTGCCCCGAACACCGCCCCCAGGGGGAGGAGGAGGAGGAGCAGCGGCCTGCCGGACACTCAGTTCCTGCTGTGTGTGGGGGTGCAGCTGGGCGGTACAGGGTGCAGCGGGGGGGGGGGGACAGCAGCCTACCACCCCCAAGTCCAGACCAGGGTCCCCCCAAATCCAGACCAGGGATCCCCAAGTTCAGAGCATTGACCGCCCCAAGTTCAGAACAGGATACCCCCAGTCCAGAGCAGAGACCCCCAAATCCAGAGCAGGAATCCCCCAAATCCAGACCAGGGACCCCCAAGTCCAGACCAGGGACCCTCAAGTCCAGAGCAGGAATTTTATGTGGACAGCACTGCCCCAGGGTCTACCGGTCTTCACATCCCCAGGCTGCAGGGACCGGACCCTCACACAGGACAGGAGGGCATCCTGAGGGCATCCCGAGTGTGACCGTGGGGTCAGTGAATGGGGGATGGGGACAGAAAGACCCTGAGTGTGACCAGGGGACACAGCAGTCAGGGGACAAGGCACCAGGATGGTCAGCAGCCGGGATAGGGGAAAGGAGGATATCCTGAGAGCCTGACCGTGCTCTGGCTGTGGTCTCGACTCCGGGGCCAGAGCAAATAAGACTTTCATTAGAGCCCGGATTGCCTCACACCCCTGGGTGCCGGCACCTCTGATCTCTGAGCACACTGGCCGGCAAAGGGACCCTGTCCTGTACTGAAGTGTCTGGCCACCTGGCCTGAGTGGCCCTTGTCCCAGCCCCAGTCAGGGGACTCAGGGCACGTGCACACCTGCAGACCGGCCCACTCAGATGCTGACCCCAGGTGACTGGGAGCCCAGCACGTGGGACCCTAGTCCTGTCTCCGCCCCCCACCCCCCAAGCCCCGTCTGCTCAGCAAATGTGCCTCACCAAGTCTGCCGGAGACTGGCTGGGACCAGAGGGGAGACAGGACTAACCTGTGGGGCCCGGGGCTCAGGGGGCTGGCTCGGCCCAGGGTGTGGGTGGAGCTCTCCAAGGTGGCCAGGCACCCTCCCCCTTGCAGCCCCGTGGCTGCCTGTGCCCTGGGGCCAGGGGTCCACAGCCCACTGGCTTCTGTTCCCTGCCCTCCTCTCTCTGCTCCCCTCCCCCTCCCCTGTCCTCTACCTCCCTTCCCTCTCCTCCTCTCTTCCCTCCCCTCCTCTCTCCTTTGCTTTTTCCCTCCCCCTCTGTCTCTCCTACCCTCCCCTTTTCTCTCTCTCTTCTCCTTCTTCCCTGCCCCCCCCCCCCGCCTCCTCCTCTCTCCCCATCTCTTCCCCATCCTCTGGCCTCTGCTCCTCCTCCCTCTCTGCATTGAGACCCAGCTCCCTGCCCACAGCCCCCTCCTTGGCCCCCAGGCTCCCCTCCACAGCCCAGGACCCCACACAGACCCCATAAAATGGGGCTCTGGGCTCCTGAGCTCTGGGGACCTTGACAGTGACCTCACCTGGGCTGCCTGCGGACCAGACCCTCCCTCGTTTCGGACATCTGGCCTCCACTGGGCTCTACTGCCCGTCCTGCCTCAGATGGGCCCACTCCCCGGGAACCTGTGCATGGCAGGCCCCCCAGTGCACTGGCCTGGAGGTCGCTGCAAAGGCTGAGCTAAAGCAGGGACTGGCCTGCCTCACCCGGGGAGGGGGGGCGTGGGCGTGCAGTCCCAGGGGCTGTGACGTGGACACGGAGGGAGGAGGAGCAGGGGGGATGCTGTGGACAAGGACACCCAGCCTCGCTGGCTCTGCGGTGGGAGGAAGGACCGTGAGCTGAGGTATGTGGGGCTCTTGGAGCTGGACAGGCTGGAAAGTCCGGGGCTCTTGGAGCTGGACAGGCTGGACAGTCCGGGGCTCTTGGAGCTGGACAGGCTGGAAAGTCCGGGGCTCTTGGAGCTGGACAGGCTGGACAGTCCGGGGCTCTTGGAGCTGGACAGGTTGGAGAGTCCGCAGGGACCTGCCCACACCTGGATGGGCCCCACCCACGGCACACTCGCAGCCTCTGGTGTCCAGAACAAGCATGTGCTGCCTGTGGAAACAGCTGACTCCCCTGCACCCCCCCACCTCCGTCCACCAGGCCCTGCTTGTGGACGCTTCCTCCAGGCAGTCCTCCAGGCTGCACTGAGGCCAGAAGCAAGTGGGCCTCATCCCTGCAGGGTCTCAAGGTCTCGACCCCCTGACCCCCTCATGTGCCATGAGGGGTGTCTCGTCCCGCTGACCCTCACGCCCCGTGGGGGGCTCTCCTTGCGGACCCTCACACCCTGCTCGGGACAGAAGCTACTGCTGTCTCATTCCCATCTCTGGGAACCAGCACGGGGTCCACACACTCGCCGCAGGCCTCCTGCACCAGGGCAGTAAGCATGTCTGGGGTGAAGACCCACCTGTCACCGATGTCACCCATGAGGGGAAGGGACAGGGGTGTTTCCCGAGCCCAGGACCCTGCGTGGCCTTTCTAGACAATCTTCCTTCGGGGTCCTTCTGTGTAATGGTTGGTTAGGTGTTTAAGGCAAGCGTTGGGGACACTCCCCATGCTGGGCACCACCCCCTGTCTGGTTCCAGAACATTCTCCCCAAAGCACACCCGCTCACTCTCAGTCGCACCCCTGCCCTCCCCGATGGCGAGCACACAGCACATCCCTTGTCGCACGGACCTGCTAGGCTGGATGCCTCCTGTGTGCCGGGGCCCTGGGCCTGCCTCCTCGCTGGGCACCACCTCCTCCAGGTTCCCTCGATACCTGGTACCCGCAGGGCTCAGTGCCTCACCCCTGCCTACAGCCCAGAACCTAGGCATGACGCCTTGAGAGTCACGTTGACGTTCCACGCACTGACACGCCGCACGGGTCCCCGTGACAGGGAAATCACGGGCAGAACCGGACAGGTTCAGGGTGTCCGGGGGGCAAGTTCTGGACAACCGTACATGGCGTCCTCCTCACACAGGGTCACCTCGAAGACACTGACCAGGCACAGCTTCGGGTCCACATAGGCTGGCTCCTGCCCCCAACCCCACTGTGGATGTCTCTGCACCTGGGTCCCCTCCCCCAACCCCACTTTGGCTGTCCCTCCAGCTAGGTCCCTCCCCCAACCCCACTGTGGATGTCCCTGCACCTGGGTCCCCTCCCCCAACCCCACTTTGGCTGTCCCTCCAGCTAGGTCCCTCCCCCAACCCCACTGTGGATGTCCCTGCACCTGGGTCCCCTCCCCCAACCCCACTTTGGCTGTCCCTGCACCTGGGTCCCCTCCCCCAACCTCACTTTGGCTGTCCCTCCAGCTGGGTCCCCTCCCCCAACCCCACTGTGGACGTAGCTTCATCTGGCTTCCCCCCAAACCCCACTTTGGCTGTCCCTGCACCCAGGTCCCGTCCCCCTAGGAAATGGACGTGGAAAGCCCTTCATCTCCGTCCATGTCTCAGAAAAGATAAAAAAGACGGGACCTGCTCCTTCTGCTCTCTGCCAAGCAGGCTTCTGGGACCTCCCCTCTGATGTGAACCCCTGTTTCTCTCGCAGCTGTTCTCTCTTTGCGTTTGCGTTTCTTCCTCAGGAAATCGTGACTTTCATTTTCCTTAAAATTATAGTGTTTGAATGACGCGGCAGAAGGCTCATGTGATTTTTGTTGGTTTGTTCTATTAACACATAATGTATTGCTTGTTCCAGGGGTACAAGCGTGTGATTCATCAGGCTTACACCATCCACAGCGCTCAGCACAGCGCACAGCCCCCCAGCGTCCACCCCCAGCCACCCCGTCCCTCCACCCCCTCCAGCAACCCTCAGTTTGTTTCCTGAGATCAGGAGTCTCTCATGGTTTGTCTCCCGTTTCCCCTGTGAGCCTCTGCCTTGTTTCTCAGGTTCCTCGTATCAGGGACGTCACACGGTACGTGCGTGTCTGTGACTGACGAGTTTCGCTTGGTGTAACCCCCTCCGGTTCCATCCAGTCTTGCAGATGGCAGGTGCATGTGACTTCGGCTCATGGTTCACAAGAATCCCGCCCACACCTGTGCCTGCATTGTCCACCTGCTGCTGTGTCCCAGGGTCCCACTGTTCTCGGGCGGGACCCCGACCGCCCACCGTGCCGGCAGGATGCAGCGTGGTCCCCTGTGGGCCCAGGCTTCACTCGCCACCCCCCGCAGGAGTGGGACACAAAGATGAAGAGACAGGGACAGGAGCCACGGGCTCAGGGCCACACAGAGTTGGCCGCCTAGGCAGGAGGGTACCCACCTGGCACAGGTCCTTGGAACTCCGAAGGGGCATGAGAGAGGGACCCCTGGGGGTCCTTTCAAAGGCAGGGCTGAGAGATACGCTACACCTCTGGGGCACAGAGGAGGTGCATGGTCACCCTCCCCACGGACACCCCCTTCCTCAGCACCTGTGCTCTGTCAGGTGGGGTCACCCCTCCCCCACGGACACCCCCTCCCTCAGCACCTGGGCTCTGTCAGGTGGGGTCACCCCTCCCCCACGGGACACCCCCTCCCTCAGCACCTGTGCTCTGTCAGGTGGGGTCACCCTCCCCACAGACACCCCCTTCCTCACCACCTGTGCTCTGTCAGGTGGGGTCACCCCTCCCCCACGGGACACCCCCTCCCTCAGCACCTGGGCTCTGTCAGGTTGGAGGCAAAGTTTGAAGGCAGCTGAGTCCCCAGCATGACCCCACCCCATGACATCACCCCCATCCTGTGACATCACCCTAGTCCCATGATCCATATCCTGTGACATCACCCTTGGCCCCATGACCCTTGCCCTGTAACATCACCCTTAGCACTGTGACCCTCAGCCCCCAGCCCTGTGACCCCCACCCAGGGACCCTGTCCCATGATATCACCCCCGTCTTGTGACCCATAGCCCCCATCACAGTGACCCCCACCCTGTGACCTCGCCCTGTGACACCACCCTCAGTCCTGCGACCCCCATCCTGTGACGTCTCCCCTAGCCCCATGACCCCACCCTGTGACATCCCCTTCACCCCGTGACCCTCTGTCCCCAATGCCCTCACCCCGGCTGCTCTGGGATATGGATCTGCGTGCGGTAAGGGAGCAGGTAAACAGGTCTCGGGGTTAAAACGATCCCTGTGGAAATAAGACTCGTCTGTGGCACCAGGTCCCCGGGATTTTTCCTCTTCGGGGGGTTTTCCTGACCCACACACGTCGTCTACCCAGAACACAGGATGAAGATACAAGCGACAAGACTTGTGAACGCTGTTAGCTAATTCTACGGGTGTTTCAGGAAGTCAACTCTCTGTCCGAATTCTTCAGGTTGCAGCTTACCAAGCTGTGTCCTGGGATTTCAGCCCACAGCCAGGGGCCGCATTCCCAGGGTCGCGGGGATTCCAGGAATCTCCTTCCTTGTGTGGTTTCTGCTCATGACCTCCCCACGCTGACTCTGATGCCCTGTCCTCCCCGCACTGCTCTGGGGGGGTCTGTCCCCCCCAGTCATCCTGTGTCATCCCCTTCCCTGGGGTGTCTCTTCTGTCTTCTCCCTCACTGCCCTCCAGGGGTCTGTCCCTTGTGTAGTCCCCTGACATCCCCTCCCCTCTCTGAAGTCTGTCCTCTCCCCGCTCCTCTCCAGGGGTCTGTCCTCTGTGCAGTCCCATGTAGGCACCCCCATCTGTGCCCTCTGCCCCACTCTCCGGGGGTCTGTCCCCTGTGTCATCCTTGTTGTGTCCCCCACTCCTACCCCTGTGTCCAGGGTTTGTCCCCCCCACTCTCTGGGGTCTGTCCACAGTGTCATGTGTGTCATCCCCCCATTTCCAGCATCTGTCCCCTGCCCCCCACTCTGGAATCCATCCCCTTATTCCGCTTCCTTTGCACTCAGGAGTCTGTCACCTGTCCCCTCCCCCCTTCCCCTTCTCTAGGGTCATGTCCCTGTGTTGTACTAGTCACGTCCCCCATCCCAACCTCTGTCTCCAGGGTCTGTCCCTTGTCCCCTCCCCCACCGCTCTCCAGGATCTGTCCCCTGTCTCTCCCCTGCACTTTGGCGTCTGTCCCCATCCCCTCATGTCTCCGAGTCACCTCCCACAATTACACTACTACTGCCCCCACCCCAACCCTTCCACCCAGTCATGTGTCTACGGTATGGGCAGTCCTTGTGGTTGTCACCACCCCGCGTCCACCGACATGGGCTCCCCGGCTCTGTGCAGAGAACAGTGACATCACTTTGCCAGGCCTCAAAGTGGCCTTGGGCGTATTGTCCAAGAGATCCAATTATTTTACACGTCATCACAGTTTTTTTCCCTCTCTCTGTCAAATAAATAAATTAATTGATTTTTAAAAACGAATAAAACGGGGTTGTGTGGGGGGTTCCGTCAGTGAAGCGTTGGCCTCTGGCTCTGGTCATAATTCCGGGGTCCTGGGATCGAGTCCCATGTCTGTAGGGGAGTCTGCGTCTCCCTCTCTGGCTCCCTTGCCTCTGCGCTTTCTCACTTGCTCCCTCTCTCAGATCGATAAACCAGCTTGAAAACAAACAAACTTCATGCCAGTTTGGGGGACAGTCTGTGCATATTTCCCAGAGTCTCCGGAACAACGTTGTCACTGTCCTCGATGCCTGTCCAGGTTTTGTCACATGCCCTGGGGTTTCTCCTCCCTGCTCGGTGCAGAGCCAGCCTCATCCGGGCCTCACCTGTCCCATCCGTGTCCCATGGGTGTCTCCTCCACATCTCATCCGCATCTCATTTCCGTCTCTGCACTACAAGGACTACCGCCCACGCGTCTCTCCCTCTCTGTGTCTCTCTCCGTCTCTCCATCACGCTCACACACTCATCCATGCTCACACAGCTGCGGGAGCAGAACAGGACCCCACACCCCTTCCCCCACTGCCGACTCCTGCTCCTGGGCAGAGATCGTCAGCTCCGGATCCGACCCCAGTCTGCAGGGCTCGGGGTGTCCCCCTGGGATCTCTCTGACACAACCTGTGATCCAAACACAGAGCCCAGGGACTGCAACAGGGTGAGGGAATGGAGAGGCTTGGAGAAAAGCAATAAGAACCCCCATAGGGCAGAAAGTCTCCCCAGCCTGCGCTCCTAGGAAACCACTGTGATCAATGGAATCCCCCTACCTCCATGTTCCAGAAACTGGCTTTATTCTAGGCTGAAAGGATGCTAGAGTCGGAGACCTCAGACTGTGACCTCACTAGGTCATGGGGTCTGCATAGAGCCCATTAGGCTGGGCCCTAATCCAGCAGGACTGGCTTCCCTATAAGAAAGGGGAATTTGGACACAGACCCCCATGCACATAGGAGAATGTCTTGTGAAGGTTGCTGTGAAGTTTTCACAAGCCAAACAACTTCCAGAAGCCGGGAGAGACACCTAGAACTGATCCTTTGAAGAGGATCGAAAAGCTGCCACCCCAAATTTCCCTTTGTGAAGGTTTCCCCTCCTCTGTCCTGTGCCAGGAGAAGGGCAGTGACCCTTATCACTGAAGAGGGACCACCAGCACTGAGAAGACACTACACAGACAGACCTGACTAAAATAACCTGTATCAGCCATTAGTTCCCTCACTGTTTCTCTAGTCACGTCCCCACAATTCATCGGTTCGTGAAACCCAAACCCTCTTCTTAGTTAAAAGGAGGTGTAAACCCCTGAGTGTAACTACATCTTTGAGCCTCACTTCTCATCTCTGGAGGCCTCTGCATGTCCGTATGCATACACAAGGTGTTCTGCTTCCTTTTAATCTCTCATTTTTTACTTTAATTCACAGGCCTTACTGACAGAACATAAGAGGGTAGAAGAAAAGCCTTTCCTCTCCAACACTTCCATAGAGCCTTCGGAGAGGGTGAAGCCCTCTCAAAGCTGTGAAGCTGTGATGTGGTGTGGGACTTCTGGCCCCCAGAACCCCCAGCCAATAAAGTCATTTCTGATGTGTAAGCCACAGGCATGTAGTCCTTTGTTCTGGTTCCCCAGAGAACTCACCCCCAGCTTCCTGCAATGAGCCACTGTCCTCCTGAGACTCACATAAGACTCATGAAGTCCCTGTCCCCTTGGACAATGCTGACAGGCCCCCCGGCTCCCTCCTTTGCTCCATCAGTGGCCAGCTCAGCTGCCCATCCTGACCGATCTGTGGGGATCAAGGGCTTGGTCATCACGCAGAGCACCACCAGGCCTCTGGACTTGGGCCGGCCTTCGTCTGAGCCCCCAGATGACCCTCCTGTGGGACCCCCCTGAGAGCTGGCCATGAACAAGGACAGAGGTTTCGTGGGCAGCTGTGGGGCAAGCCAGCCACTCATCACACCCAGTCCCCTGGGCCGTTGGATCCTGATGCTGGAGACACCTGCAGACTGCTGGTCACCGTGTGCAGCCTCTCTCATCGTTCTTGTGTGTGCTGAATACATGTTCCCATTTCAAGTGAGTTTATAACATCGTCCATTCAGATATCCGAGAGCTCACGGCAACTCTCTGCCTTGTGCGGAGGACCACAGGGGGACGGTGGGATGGCCACTTACCTGGATCACGACTCGGGCTCAGTCCGGCTGTGCTGTCGTGCTCGCACGCGTGTGACAGTTAGAGCTTAATCAGCACTGAAAACCGTCACCCCTAAAAAGCTTGGTGGACTCCAGCCCTTCCATCCCACCCACCTGCTCGCCCACCCTGGCCAGCACTGCTGGTTGCCTGCCTTCTGCCTGGGGTGGCTCGTCTGCCCTAGGTGCATGTGCTGTTGGTTCCCCATGGCTGCTCTACCAAATTACCCCAAACTGGGGCCCTCAAAATTCACTCCTGCACATGGTGGAGCCCAGAAGCATAACGTGAGGGTGTCTGCAGGGATGGGTTCTTCCGGGAGCTCCAGAGGCGCGTCCATCCCAGGATCCCTCCCAGGTCTTTAGCCCTGGGACTCTGGGGATCTGTCCCTCAGTGTGTACACGCTTCAGCCATCTGCCTTCATTACCCTCTGGGCTCTTCCTCTTCTGCCGCCTGCTCTGCATGTCTTTCGTTAAGGACCTGTCACTGGATTTAGGACCTCTCTGATCCAGGACGGTCTCATCTCATATCCTTCCCTGAATCACGTCTGCAGAGACCATTTTCCAGCTGAGATCCGAGCACATCTTCCAGGGATTATGAGGGGTGCATGTCCTTGGCGGGGGGAGGGGAGAGTCAGTATTAAACTCACTCCCACACCTAAAAGCCATGTGGTTTAACTTTTACTTTTTTGTAACTTGTAAACAGTTTTATGCTGTATGTAATCTTCTGGGACTTACTTTCCCCCTGGAATGTTACATTTGCAAGACTCGCCCACATTCTGAGGATTCTGCAGTGCTCTCGGTCTGAGTGGGTCCGTCGGAAGGGAACCCCACCTTGCAAAGGCCCTGCAGGTCTCCACTCTTCCCTGTTGTCCATCCTTCCCCTTCCCTTATCCCTCTGCTTTACCTTCTTGTTTTATAATTACTACACTTCCTTTCTAGGAGCAGTTTCGGGTTTATAGAAACATGGAGCAGAAAATCTAGGCTTCCCATGATCTCTCCAACCACCACCCCCTTCCCAGTTCCCCTGATTATGAGCATCTGGCTCTGGGCAGTGCATTTGTGACCAGCGAGGAGCTACAGTGTTATTCATGGGACAGAGTCCAGTGCTGTGAGTATCTGTGGGTTCAGACACGTTGACAAGGACCACACTCGGCCTGCCCAGGACCATGCAGAGCAGGGTCGCCATCCCAGGTCCCCTGGGCTCGCCTGGCCCCATCTCTGCAGCTTGGGCCCTTTCATGGGCTCCCTATGTCCACCTTCAGAAGCGGGTCATCTAGTTGGGACCATGACCCTAACCCTAAGCCTACGCCTCCCAGACTTGTATCTTTCTATTCTGTTCCTATTTGAAATTATGTGTTCATTCCTCATCACTCAGAGCACATTACAAGTTTTCTTTTTCTGGCAGTGAACTGTTAGGCAACATCGTTTTATGCCTAAATCTTTGATTGAGCTCGTCACCACCTCCATGCTCATAGTGACATTTGTTAGAACCCTAAAGCTCCAATGGTTACCCTTTTTCCTGAATTATTATGACTCCTGGCAACTCACTAACACGGTATGTGTTTAAATATACCACACGCAATTTACAGGAGTAAATACAAATGCATCTGAGCCGCATCTTTTAATAGGATGAGCGCAACTCCCCTTTTTCCCCACAGGTACTGAAGGGTGATCGTGACTTATTGCCAGGAATAGAGAAGATTTAGGGGCACCTGGCTGGTTCAGTGGGTGGAGCGCGCAACTCGATCTTGGCAATGTGAGTTCAAACCCCAGGTTGGGGGGACAGATTTTTTAAATTAAGAAACACATTTTTTTTTAAATATTTTATTTATTTATTTGACACAGAGAGAGAGAGAGATCACAAGTAGGCAGAGCAGCAGGCAGAGAGAGGGGGGGAAGCAGGCTCCCTGCGGAGCAGAGAGCCTGATGCGGGGCTCGATCCCAGGACCCCGAGACCATGACCTGAGCCGAAGGCAGTGGCTTAACCCACTGAGCCACCCAGGCGCCCCGAAGAAACACATTTTTTAAAAACTTAAAAAAAAAAGATTCATTAGATACATTCTTAGTTTCCACTTTTTGATATTCATAGAGACATCTCGCGGAAGTTTTGTTACAAACTATCAGTTAGTGTTCCAATTCCTTCCTAATGACGGCCCAAGTATTACACAAAAGGTCCGGTAAATCCGGCAGTGGACTGTTTGAAACGCTTCTTTCGCTCACGTGGAAAGCAAATCACGGCACAGGTCCCACAGGGTGTGTGGTCCACTCCTGACACGGTTTCCTCTCTCAGGGCCCGGGAAGCGGCCAAAGGGGTTCCACAGCACTTAGCCATTGAGCAATGGCTGACCTTTGGCATCCACTCCTTGACTCAGAAATCCTTTTTTTAAATTTTTTTTTTTATTTTTAAGTAATCTCTATACCGAAAGCAGGGTTCAAACCCGACCCCGAGATCAAGGTTCGCACACTCCGCCAGCAGAGCCAGCCAGACGGCCCTAGAAATTCTTGATTAACTCGATGGACTGCAAAGCCTCAGCCAAGCCGGGGTATGGTCCTTCTCATTCCACCTTTGCCTGTGTGGTATTTTATTTTAAGAAAAGCTCCCGCTCATAGGATCTTCCGATCTCCATGTCTAGGTTTTTCCACTTACGGAGTATTGTTAGTGTGTCCGTCCCTCCTTCCCTGCCCCACCAACCAGCCCCGTCGGGTCCCAATCAGCTTTCACTGCAAGAGAAATGTGTGTTTGCATCATTCTTACAACACCGAGAGAGCCAAGCTAAAGGACGCTTCCTGGACCCAACCCAGCCGAGATCCAAATGACACGGAGGGGACACAAACACTGGGCTCCTTTAAAAGCAAGGTGCATCAAAACAATTCTTTGAATGTGCAATGATGTGCTACCACCCGAAACCAGGAGTTGTTTTAATGGCTTCATGAGGGCATTATTCACATGCAATAAAACGCACACGGAAACTGTAGGTTTGGGTAAGTTCTGAAATGTGTGCGCACGCTGAAACTCTTACCATGATCCAGATAAGGACGGACCTTTCCTCCCCGGCGGTCCCTCCTGCCCTGCCCTCTTGCACCTGCGGACAACCCCAGATCTGCTTCCTGCCCACACACGTTCCCCCACGTCTTCTAAGTACGTATGCCGGCCCGTGTGTGTCCCAAACTTGGGCTTTCGGGTTTTGGGATATGTCGATAAGAAGATCATAAATAAACCTTAGTGATTTTGTCGCAGGCAGACTTGAATTCAACAGAGTGTGGGGCGGGGGACAGAGCCGACCACCAACGATGCTGTATTTACAGAAAAATAGGCAGACACTGTGTTAGGAGAGAAGGCATGAAGACTTAGAGCTTCTGCGAGGACCAGCCGGACAGCTGGACTGGCCTTTAGGGCGGGTGTAGACCCAAGACGCTGTGCTCTGAATAAGCGTGTCGGTCAGGAAGGAGTCCCAGCCTATTCCCCATGAGGTCCACGGGCTGCCGGGAGTGAGCCTTGACAGCCCAGCCCATCCTGACTTTCAGGAACGAGACTCCTTCCTTCCAGCTACGTAAAGACGTGTGCTGGGCAAAGCCAGAAAGGGTGGGATGTGTTGGAGGCTGTGAAACGCAGGACTTCCCAGAGACACAGGGGATGCACTGCCCTCACCAGCTCCCGCTGGGACACAGGGACTCTCGGCCTTGCAGGAGCATAGACCGCTGTCCTGGGTCCCACCTAGAGTCGCTTCAGGATACCCCATGTATGCCCCTGCTCTCCGTTTAACAGAAACGTCTCCAGGCTGTGGAAGGCAGGAAACTTCTTCTTAGGGCCTGAGTTGTGTCCCCCTCAAGTCCACTCCTTCCAGTCCTTACCCCAGACCCCAGAAAGTGATCGTATGTGGACATGAGGTCTTTAAAGAGATACTTTAGTTTCAGTAGTCAGTAGGGTAGCCATACCCCACATGACTGCTGTCCTGGTAAGGAGATGAGGACACAGACCCATGCAGAAGGACAACCACGTGAGGTCACAAGGAGAAGATGCGGTCTGCAGGCCCAGGAGCGAGGTCTCCAGGGGAACCTGCCTTGACCTCTCCTGGATCTCCGACTCCCAGCCTCCATACTGGAAGATGAACGCCTACCATCTGCGCCCTTCAGTCTGGGGCACATTTGTAAGTCAGCCCTAGATGAATAAGACATTGTGAATTTATGGGATCTCCAGGGTTTAATGTCCATAGGAAAAGGGGGCTGCATGAGGGGTTTGCTCTGGAAATGGGCTCCCAGGCAGACTAATTTCAGGAGCACCCGTGATTCACGGGCCCTGCACAGGGATTCCCTCCAAACCACTGTCCTCTCCAGTCCCAGTCTGGAGACCTTCGACCCCAGGTGCATTCTCCCAGGTGTACGTGGAATTGCAGATTTCAGGTCGACACAAAAGTTGGGTGTTCTGGGCCTGCTCCCCGGGGGTGTCTTGATGCCAGGCGTCCCGCAGGGAGGGACGCGGCTCTGTGTCCTGCCCACCTTTCCCCGGGGGAGACCAGCAAACAATTCTGAGCAAGCAGTCTAACTTTGATCTACTTATAAACACAGATGATCTCTGAATGACTGTAAGACGGACTTAATTTTGCAGGAATACACAATGGGATTCCAGGAAAGGGTGTTCTCCTTTTTATTCCGAATCTTACCGAGAATTTTTCAGCGTTTTGGAAAAACATACCTTCAGTGGCAGAGTGACTCAGCGTTTGGATTGAAAATAAGCGCACCAGGATTGCTGTAACCACAGTGATTCAGATTTTATACAGATACGCCTCATTTGAAAAATATTAAATTTAAAGGTTGAATCAAGTAGAATGTTATCCCTTTCCTTAAATTTGAATTTAAGCATCTGGTTACTTTCACAGGTTTTGTGATGTTGAAGCCAAGTGCTGACATACTAAATTACATGTTGTTCTATTAAAATGTATTTCCCTTTCTTTCCCCTTTATAGTACAATTATAGCTTCATAATACATAGATTCAACCACATGTGAGTTACACATGCAGAAACCCTATGTTACCTCTGCCTCTGATTTCAGAAGGTGAGGGGAGTGTCACAGAACAGGTTTTTTTGGAAGATTTTATTTATTTGAGAGAGAGACAGCACAGGCAGGTGGAGAGGCAGAGGGAGAGGGAGAAGCAGACTCCCCGCTGAGCTGGGAGCCTGATGCAGGGCTCGGTCCCAAGACATGGAGATCCCGGCCCGAACTGAAGACAGTTCCATATGAGCCACCATAGGAGCCACCATATGAGCCACCCAGGTGCTCCTGCAAAATACTTGGCATAAAGAGGTGAGAATCTTTTGACAGACCCACCACGAGGCACTGCTTCACTCCCGCTGCTAGAATAAAAACTGGGGACAATGGGACAATAAACTGGGGACCAATGGGAAACGTCAGGTATCGCTGACATGGACCACAAGCGGGATGGACCTTGAAAGCAGATGCTCAGTGAGAGAAGAGATGGGCACGGCATAGGTCACACACCTCCCTGTACACAAAATGTCCAGATCAGGAAGATCTAGAGAGACTGGGGAGATTGGTGGTTCTCCTGGGCTGGGGGAAGGAGGTAAGGGGTTTCCTTCCTGGGCGATGACAAGGTTCGGACATTGACGGTGGTGATAATGGTCCAGCTTTATGACTGCACGGACCGCCACTGAGTTGTCCCGTGGATGGATTGCGTGGTAGGGAACGTATCTCCGTCAGGCTGTTTGAAGGAACAGAATCTGGTGGGTGGAGAGCCACAGCCTGAGGTGATTCTACGAATCTAGTGACTCTGGCTCTGTGAGTTTGGTTTGGCTGGCATCTTGGCCAGTAGGTTGTGGAGACACTCTGCTGGGACCCCAACAGGAAGGGTTTCCCCGGAAGAATTACGATTGTCAGGAGGAAGCAGAATGAACGGGGGCGTCCACTGTGTGTCTGATGCCTTGAGCTGCAGAAGCCATTTGGGGACTGCGAGGAGACCGTGCCCGCGGGCTGCCAAAGGAAGAGGAAAGATGGAAGCAAAGACCCCAAGCCTTTGATACCGTTGTCCAGAGGCCAGATTAGCAGCTTAGCCTCCACACCTGGCTATGTCCGTACAGCCACGAAAGTCCCGTCTTCTGTCACGGGCAGCCCCGAAGTAAGCCCCATGTTACCTGGGAAGATTTCTGCGCCTGAAAAAGATTTAGAATTAAGCCCAACACGGAAGCTGCCCCTTGATAACACAAGTGCTCTTTACGGTGCTGCGGGAACGCGGGCCACGGTGCCTGGTTCACGTGCTCGCGTCCTCCTGGCGGACGAGGAGCACCTATGGGACAGACTAATGAGTCATGACGCGAACGCGCTGTGACCCCGTCCGGGGATGGGTGGGCCTGAGAAGATGGTTGCAGAAGACGACTTCTCACCGGAACCCTTTTTTTTTTTTTAAAAAAAGATTTATTTATTTGACAGACAGAGATCACAAGCAGGCAGAGAGGCAGGCAGAGAGAGAGGAGGAAGCAGGCTCCCTGCTGAGCAGAGAGCCCGATGTGGGGCTCGATCCCAGGACCCCGGGATCACGACCTGAGCCGAAGGCGGAGGCTTAATCCACTGAGCCACCCAGGCGCCCCTGACTGGAATCCTAAAGGATGAGCTGGCGTTTGCTCTCCTGGAGTGTGAGTGTGGATGCACGTGTCTGAGGTGTGACGTGTCTACCCACATGTATGCCAGCATCCTGTGCACGTGTGTCCGTGTGCGGCTAGGTGAGCGCACGCGTGTGTGTCCGACGGATGGGTGTGCGCGAGCAGGTACATATGTGTGCACTTATGTGAACACGTGTGCACCGGGTACCTGTGCGGGTACGCCCATGTGACTTCATCTGGGGGTGTGCGTGCATTCGAACGTGTATCCACGCGTCTGAGCGTGGATGCGCGTGTACGTGCGCACTTGTGTGGCTGACACGCCTCAAGGAAAAGGCCGGCAGGTGCAAAACCACTCAGGCCGCCAGAAAGAGCCAAAGACTTGGAGCTCCCCGTGCTCCTTAGCCACGCCCCAGCCCTTGCCTCCCTGGGGTTCACCCCTCCCCCAGCAGCTCACCCCTCCCCCGGCCCTGCCCCCCCCAGCCTGCTCCCCCAAACCCACCCCTACCGAGTGCCGGGGACCTGACCTCACCCCAGACACCATCTCCGTGCTCAGTCCCCGTTTCTGCTCTGACCCAGGCTCACCAGGATCCACTCTGGTCCTGACCTGATCAGTCCCCCAAACCCCCAGACCCCTAGGACCCTGGCCACGACCCTACCTCCCCATTTCCAGCGGGCACTGTCCAGACCCCGCCTCACCGATCCTGCCCCTACCCAGCCCCCTGACCTGACTCCGCCTCCGTGCTTAGACCCCGCTCGGCGGCCCCACCCTGGCCCTGCCCCACCTCCCCCACCTCCCCCACCTCCCACCGACTCGGGGACCAGGGTGGTCCCGCCTCCCTGCTCAGTCCCCGCCCCCGGCCCCGGCCCCTGGCTCGCTTGCCCCAACCTCCGCCTGCCTCCTCTCCCCGCCCCGCCCCATCCCGGTCTCCATGCCAGCCCCGCCTACCGGCTCAGTCCCCGCCCCTAAACGCCCCACTCTTGGCCCAGCCCCCCTCCCCCGCCCCCCCTCCGCGGCCTGAGTCCGCCTCCCTGCTCAGACACCAGCTCAGGGCCCACCCGGGGCCCGTCCCACCTCCCCCGCCCCGCCCCCACCGGGTCTCCACGCCGACCCCGCCTCCCCCTGGCTCCGCCGCTGCCCCACTGCTGGCCCCGCCCCTTACACCCCCCACCCCGTCTCCCCGTGCGGTTCTCCGTGCAACCCCGCAGCTACCGGCAGTGCGCGGCTCCCGGACCTGAGCCGAACGCGTTCCAGCCGTCCGAGGGGCTCTCAGCGTCCACATTGCTGGCGCGAACCCGTGGGTCATGCCGGACGCCTGCTTTCCTTCTGGGGCCTGGATTTGGGGAGAGCAGGCAGGGAGCCCACGTGACCGTTCCCCAGACAGGCACGGGGTCCCTAACGGGCTTCCCTGGAGGGGCACTGACCCCGCCTCGCTGGGGAATCGCCTTGTCTGCGAGGCCCTCCGGACTCCGCGAGGCAACACCAGGACGGGCACCGGGACTCCCCCGACGGCCCCCAACCCTGGAACGCCTGCGCGCGCAGCCGGAGTGGTCACTGGACCCCTGCTCCACACCCTACTCCCAGTCCTGCGACCGTCCTAGCAAGTGCCCGGAGCTGGGGTGGCCTTGGGGACCTCACACCTCCCTCCCCGTCACCTACATGCCTTTGCTAGTCTGGGAGCATTCCCAGCGTCTGGAAGGCTGAGCCCTGTGTCCATGTCTCGGCTCGCCCGTAAGAACATCTGGAACTTCCCAGAACCGGTTGCCCGCCGTGGCTGCAATCTTGTCCTTGTCTACTCTCGGGAAGGAAGTCAGAGTTTCCATAGCAAGCGTGTCTGCTGGAGCAGCCTGGATTCTGGGGCTGGGCCCTCAGCGGGACCCGCACGGGCTGTGGGCTTCAAAGAGCCAGTCTTGGGTGCACTTTCCAAATGTGGAATCTTCTAGAGCCACAATCACTTTCAGAACCGTGTCCTTGTCAGGTGCCACGTGCGGGTCCACCAAGGGGTGGCTGAGACCCCCTAAAGGAACACCCTGGGCCGCAGCTCTCCCCTCCAGTGCCCAGCAGGTGACAGAACCTTCCAGAATGGGCCCACATGTCCACATACACAACCTTCCTCGTTTCCTCTCCCCATACAGGAGCCTCCCTCGTCCTGGATTTCTTCTTGGCCGCAGCCCCTATCTTGTGGGACACCATGTCCTGTGAAGGACGACAGTCTCAGAGGCTGGCCTGGTCCTCCCAGCTCCCAGGGGCCCAGACAGGGGGCACTGGGGGTGCTGGGCCGTGAGCTCCTGAGGCTTCCACGTGTGGAATCACACGTCCCATGTGGCAACAAAGACAGCGACGGCTCCCTGGGGTTGCCCCCAATCCGTGATCCCACACACACGCACTGGAGCCCATCCCCCACCTCTGCGGGGAAACTCCGGGCTGCGTGCGCACCCCATGGCGAGGTTGGCAGGATGCGTGGGGCTGTGGTTCCCAAAACGTGAGCTCCACACCCCTTCCAGCCCCGTCCCATCCTCAGCGAGTCACACTCCCAGCGCGTGCCCTCAGCACCCCACCCCCCAACACATCCTGGGAGAAGCGAAATAACACACCAGACCGCACGCAGAAGAGCCTTGCGGGGTTGGGACCTGGTGGAGGGGCTGGGACCTGGCTGGGGGGTTGGGACAGGGCTGGGGGGGCTGGGACCTGGCTGGAGGTGCTGGGACCTGGCTGGGGGATTGGGACAGGGCTGGGGGGGCTGGGATCTGGCTGGAGGGGCTGGGACCTGGCTGGGGGGTTGGGACAGGGCTTGGGGGGCTGGGACCTGGCTGGAGGGGCTGGGACCTGGCTGGGGGGTTGGGACAGGGCTGGGGGGGCTGGGACCTGGCCAGAGGGGCTGAGACCTGGGCTAGGAGTTTGGGACCTGGCTGAGGGGGCTGGGACCTGGCTGGAGGGGCTGGGACCTGGCTGGGGGAGTTGGGACCTGGCTGGGGGGGCTGGGACCTGGCTGGAGGGGCTGGGACCTGGCTGGGGGGTTGGGACAGGGCTGGGGGGGCTGGGACCTGGCTGGAGGGGCTGGGACCTGGCTGGGGGAGTTGGGACCTGGCTGGGGGGGCTGGGACCTGGCTGGAGGGGCTGGGACCTGGCTGGAGGGGCTGGGACCTAGCTGGAGGGGTCGCCCGCTCCTCCCCACTGCTCCCCAAGCCCTCACCCCGACCCTTTCACAAAACCTGACTCAGGGTTCACTTTGTAAAGCCCACCCTGCCGTGGGATGCCTTTTCCAACCCTGTTACTGGGGTCACCCCGTGCAGGTTCTGTAAGCCCCATCCCCAAGGGCTCTGTGGGGCACCCTCACCCACCCACTGGTGCAGCTCCCAGCTGAGATGCCCGAAGGGTGCCAGAGGCCCCAGCAGGGCCACAGTGGCTCCTGGCAGAGTCCACCACCTCCGTGGGAGCAGAGAGCGTGGCCTTCCTTCACTAGCACACACACAGCTATGCGCTGTCTCCCGGAAGGGCCTCTCTTGCCGCTGTGTCTGCTGCGCCCAGGGGCACCCTGGCCCATGTCCTCACCCACAACCCCACCTCCCCTATCCCTTACATCCTGCGAGAACAGGGTCTTCAGGAAGCTTCCTGTGACTCAGCAGCGCGTTGGAATGATTTAGAAAATGAACCAGAGCCGCAGCTGGGTGTCTGTCCTCGCCCCTCCCAATGCCCCACACCTGTTCCTGCGGGGCGGCGGCAAGGCCCAGGCTCGTCCCTACGATCCTGTGATGGGTGACAACAGGCCCACCTGGGCGGCCCCTCTGAGAACGGGGCCCAGCTGTCCTGCAACATGGCTCTGTAGAAACCATCTCCGAAGCAAGGACACCGGTCGGCTTCTGGATGCGGATGCTCCCGTCCCTGGTGGAAGCTGCAGGGCTGGGCTGGCGGGAGAGCGTCGGCCGCTGCTGTGCAGGTCACCGGGTCTGAGTGGCCTTTGTTGGAACTTGTCACTAATCACTGGGCTTGCTGCCTGTGAAGGAAGAGGATGGAAATCCCACAGTCCAGAGAGAGGTGGAAGCAGGAAAGTAAGGCCCTGGGGTGAGAGAGGGAGGGGCTGATGGGGTAAATCCAAAGCTTCCAGCTCACCCTCCCCTGTGGGCTGAAGGTGCCCACTTGGGCCCTGCTTGTCCTTCCTGGTTTGGTTTTGCTGCGAGCTCGTTGCCCTATTTCAGGTTCCTGCACCCCATCTGACCCTGAGGGTGGGGGGCTCTGACAGGGGCAAGACACCACGGGGCTCCGTGAGCAGTCGGTGGCTCACAGAGGGGTGCCTCGGCTTTCTACCTGATGAAGTCTTCAGTGGGGTGAGGTCCGGTGCCGACGACCAAGAGAGAATTCTTGAGACGTCTTTGGTGCGAAATGGTGGTTTATTAAAGCATGGGACAGGACCCGTGGGCAGGTCGAGCTACGGCCCCGGGGCCGTGAGGGGTGGACCCTTATATGCTTGCAGGTGGGGAGGGGGTCAGGGATGGCGTAACTCTCTGAGGAATTTTGGAAGCAAGGATTCCGGGACCTTGAGGTGCTGGCTGCTGTTGGGAAAAGGCTATTCATTACCAGTAACAAAACCTTTAGTGAGACCCTTTCCATGTGTATCAGTGGGTCGTATGTCAGCATCTTGGAGGGTTTAGAGAGAAAGTTTCCAAAGGAATTGTTAAAGTCGGCTTACAGGGGCATCTGGGTGGCTCAGTGGGTTAAGCCTCTGCCTTCGGCTCAGGTCATGATCCCAGGGACCTGGGATCGAGCCCAGCAGCAGGGAGCCTGCCTATCCCTCTCTCTGCCTGCCTCTCTGCCTACTTGTGATCTCTGTCAAATAAATAAATAAAATCTTTAAAAAAACACTAAGTAGGCTTACAGGATTCTGGTTAGGGGAAGGGGTCGGTCAGGGTACAATTGTCCTTGGCCCTTAGCAAAGCCTGCTGGTGGAGGCAGTGGAGTCCCTAGAGGAATGTCACTGTGCCTGTCTCAAGGGCTTGCCAGTGGGTAAGGAAATTTAATAATTTTTCTTCTGCTTATGTTTCCCACATCATACCGAGGACGCTCCTTGCCTGGGTGCCCGTGGCTTCCTGGGGTGGGCAGGGAGGAGAAAGCCCTGTCCCTCCCTTTAGCCACCCTGATCAGCTTCAGAATTCTGCTTCTAGCACAGCCCAGGACCCGGCCAGGTTCCATCACTGTAACTTCCTGGGTCTTGATTTCCCCGGCAAATGGTGAAAACAGGGAGACTGTCACCATGTTTCCAACCCCATGCTCCCTCCCCTACATGCCCAGAACCTCAGGAGGTCGGTGTGCAGCCTGCCCACATGCTTGACCCTTCAGCAGTCTGGTGCGGCCACTGCTCTGGGATTTCTGGTGGCCCACTGCTGGCTGGGAGGGTTCCATAAACCGTCTGCCTTGAACAAGACCCTCGCTCCCAGAGACCCACAGAACAGGGTCTGGGTGAGTTTCCGGCAGCTTGCTGTACCACGGTTCCGCAAGCTTGGGGTTTAAATCAACAGAAATGTATGTCCTCTCAGTTCTGGGGCCTGAAGTCAGAGATCCAGGCAGGACAGGGCCTCTGAGATCCAGGCAGGGCTGCGTTCCTGCCGGTGGTCTGGGGGTGGGGAAGGGGTGACCCTCCTGCTGTCTCCAGCTTCCAGTGGTTGATGGCATGCCTGGCCTCTGGCTCCGTCATTCCATGGCCTTCTGCTGTGCATTTTCTGTCTTCTCACCTTTCCCCTTCTTACGAAGCAAACCGATCCTTAGATTAGGTCCCACTCTACTGCAGTGGGACCTCAACTTGGTCATGTCTTCAGGGAGCGTCATCGAAATGACCTGTTCATAGGTACGAGGTACTAGGACGTGAGCATTATGGTCGGGGGGGGGGGGGGGACACAACTCCGCCGCAAACGGTGCCTGTGAAGTCCTGGCGTGTGCTTGCAAAGTCACGGTGCAGGGCTTGGTCTGGCACTGGCTGTTTGTTCACTGTGGTCCCGGACCTCATGGCACCTTCTCCCCATGATCTTCTGGGAAGCTCTCCTGTTTAGTAGTCAAGGCTGCAGTCACTCCTGAAGCCAATGAACTTCCCGTGAGGTCACTTCACAGCGTCACGGAGCCCCTCTGTGACCCGAGGTTGGCAGCTGCAGAGTCCAGGTCTGCCTTGCCTCTCCTCATGTGGGGGTGGGCTGGGGGCCGATGCCTCTTGTTCAGCGTGTCCGCTGCTGCCCCAATCTGAGGCATGGCTGTATTTTTAATATTCTACTAGTAGTGTGCCTGTGGGAACAATGCAGGGGGAGAGGAGCCATCCCTGGACACGAACCATAGAAATTCTAGACCCAGGAGTGGCCTCGGGAAGGGTCCAGGTGAACCGAATCCGAGTCTTTCCCCATCAAGGACCTCCATGCTATTCTTTTTCTCCCACTGGGGACCGCGTCCTTCGAGGTATTGTGACTCTCCCACTGAATGCTTTAAACCTTTTAAAGGTCCCAGGGGCACCTGGCTGGCTGAGTCGGTTAAGCAGCTGCCTTTGGCTCGGGTCATGGTCTCAGGGTCCTGGCGTCAAGCCCTGTGTGGGGGGAGGGGTCCATGCTCAGCAGGGGAGTCTGCTTGTCCCTCTCCCTCTGCTCAGGCTCTAAGTCTTAAATGAAATTTAAAAACAAAGCTTATGTGTTAATTAACTCTAAAGCTAACTTGGCCTTTAACTTTGGGGCACACAGCTGGCCCCGTCAGAACATGTGACTCTTAAAATCATTTGAGCCCCTGTTGGGTTTAGAGTTTACTTAAAAATCTTATTCAAATATATATAAAAAATTAAAACCCTATTTGTAATTGTAGCCTAAAACACGGACACACCATTTCCCTTCCTAAGCATTTTTAAGCCTACAGTTTTGCAGGAACTATTTTCCGTCTTGTGTAACCAATGTCTGGAACGGCTTCATGCTGTTGCACTGAGACCCAGTGCCCGTCCAGCAGCTCCCATGCCCTCTTCTCAGCCCCTGGCCTTTCAGTACCATGACTTTAGTCCCTCGAGATAGTACATCTAAGTGGAATCATATGGGACCTGTGCTTTGGTGACTTCCCTAATTCACTCGTAATATCCCAGCGCTCCTTCATGGTGTCTGTTTCTTTCTAAGACTGAATGATATTTTGTTTTATGTATATTCCACATTTTCCTTGTCTGTGCATCCGTCCAGAAACACGCGGGCCGTTCCCACTGGTCGGCGATTGTGAATAACGTTGTAGTGAACCTGGGTGTTCAAATCTCCTTGAAATCCTGCTGGCTTTTTTTTCCCCAAGATTTTTAAATTTGTTTATTTGAGAGATGGGGAGAGACAGGTGGGGAGGGGCAGAGGCAAAGGGAAAGAGAATCTTAAGCAGGCTCCATGCCCGGCACGGAGCCCAACACAGGACTTGATCTCACAGCCTTGAGCTCACGACCCGAGTGCAAATCCAGAGTCAAATGCTTAACCGACGGAGTCAACCAGGTGCCCGAGATCTTCAGTTTTTTTTTTTTTTCAAAGTAATCTCTACACCCAATGTGGTGTTCAAACTCACAGCCCCGAGGTCAAGCGGTGCACAGCCTGTTAGCCGGCCAGGCGCTCTGAGGTCCTGCTTTCAGATGTCTGGCCATGTGCTCAGAAGTCGGACCACTGGGTCCGGCGGCGGCTCCAGGTTAAGTGTTTGAAGACCCTCCATGCTGTCGTGCAGAGTGGCCGCACCAGCTTGCGTCCCTACCAGGGGAGGACAGGCCTTTCAGTCCCCTACACATGCACCAGCGCTGCTGGTCTCCTCCATTCCGACCAGCGAGGTGCGGGGGTACTGCCTTCTGCTCCCTTGTGCAGGTCTCTAACAGTTTGAGACGCTGAGCATTTTTTTTCATGGGTCTGTCAGCCGCTTGTCTGTCTCCATGGAGAAATGTCCATTCACGTCGACCTATTTAGCAGGTCCCTCATTCTCCTTGCTGACTTGTATGAGTTCTTTGCGTATGCTGAGTGTCAAGCCCTTATCAGAAGTACGGCTGGTGGGAATTCGTGTCCTATGGTGCAGTAATTAACTAAACTGAATGGCTTACAACACAGAGGTCCTTCCTCTCGTGGCTCTGGAGAACACAAGTCTGAGGTCCAGGCGGGGCAGGGATGCTGAGGTCCAGGCGGGGCAGGGATGCTGAGGTCCAGGCGGAACAGACTTGTGTTCCCTCCTGAGGCTCCAGGGGAGGGTCCTTTCTGCCTTTTGACCTTCTAGGGCTCCAGGAGTCCCTGGGCTGGAGGCCGTGTCCCTCCCATCTCTGCGTTCATCCTCACACAGTTTTTCTGTGTGTCTCTCCTATTCTGTCTCTGGTAAGGATAACTGTCCTTCAACCTCATCCAGGATGGTGTCAGCTCAAAATCCTTTATTTGTTGTATCGACAAAGAACTCTTCCCCAAAAAGGTCACTTTCACATGTTCTGGGGGACACATCTTTTGTGGGCTACCATTCAGCGCACTCTTTGTGCCTAAAATAACCCTTTCACCCTAGGAGATGGGTAAGGTGTTCTGTGGACCAGTGCTGAGAGCAATATTGTGGGCGTGTGGGTGCGGAGAAGCATCTGAAAGTATCCGAGATGGAAGGGACCCAAGCCCGGCCCCATCAGAAAGGGGGGCTCATCCGCCATGAAGGACCGTTCCAGCGTCCTTCCCATGGGTGCCAAGGACAGAGCGAGTCCCCCTGGAAGGCTGGTCCTCGTGGCATTTTATGATTAATAACCGCGTGTAACCGGTAATTGCAAGGTTGGAGCCATCAATTTGCTGGCACGTAAGGACAGCCCTGTCCCTTTCAGCTCCGCGAGGCTGAAACAGGAATGCTGCGCACCGGGAAGGTTTGGGCAATTCAGAAAGTTGGTTGCCAAGGGAACCGAGCAGGTTTGTCAGGGTTGTCACGGAAACATGTGCTCCTCGGCAGGTGGAAGCAGAGGTGGGCGGGACGTGAACTCCAGGCCTTCCTTTCCGAGGCGCTCCTGCTTTCAAGCCCCATTCAGCTGTGCGACACCCTGCCATGCTCTGCTTTCGGCGTGGGCTCTGGCTTTGGAACTGTCTTACAAAGCCTTATTTTTCTGCCACCGCCGTGGAGGGTGTGACAAAGCTCCTCTGATATTAGGGCAACAGTCTGTTACCAACACGTGGCTGGAGTGTCCCTACACACCAGAGCTGGAAGACTCAGGCCCGTGTTCACTACGTGGGTCCAAGGCCAGTGGGTCTCGGGGGCCCAGGCTCTGTCCATCTGGTTTCCCCTTCCTCATTCTAGGCCGAGGGTTCCTGCCAGCAGGGGTTGGGTCTGCGGGAGCTAGACCCCTTGTCCTAAGACGCTCCTCTGTCCCACTATGACCCATTGGTAACACCTCTAACCCAGGCATCTCTTGGCCTCCCCAAGCTCCCCAGAGTGGAAGCAGAGGCCCGTTCTGCTCTCTCAGTTGGAGCCGCTACTCTGCTCAAAGGGCTGTTTTCAGAAGGCTCCATGGCTCCTGAGGTCTGTCCTTCCCATAAAGGGAGATTCCTAGTCAGGGGCCAGGCACCCAGAGACTGGTCAGAAGGGATTGTGGCCACTCAGGGCAGAGCCTACAGGTGCGCTCGGATCCACGATGAGTCTGGGCATCCCTGGAGGTGACAGAGTGGGAATCTGCTCCTGGGGCTTGGGTAGCAGGAAAGGGACTTTGAAATAAATGACCTCGGATGACCGTCCAGAGCACAGGGTTGGAAGGCAGCCGGACCGGGACCCCGTCCTTGTGAGGCTGCCCCTGGAGCTGGACCACTCCATCTACGGGGCCGAGATGTCGGTGCAGCTTGCACATGATGCTTTCCCCGATTCTCTGCTCTGGAACGGATCCAGAAGCCCGCACCCCATCCCCATGGCACTGTTGCTCCTGGGAGAACGAGGTTTTTCCTGTCTGAGGGCTGAAACCCATTCTCCTTCCCCTGCAGATGGCTGAGGGGGTTTTGGACTCAGCGTGGAGACCCGCGTGGGACTCTGGCTTGGCCACCTGCCAGCCTGGGGTGCAGGCTTCCCATGTCACTGCTTGGGGCCTCCATTTTTACACTCTACACAGAGTGTATACGAATGTCCCCATCCAAGGAGTCCTGGGACAGGCCAGGGCCTGCTACCCCAAAATTGCTCACGGCCTCGAACACCTGCTTCGTGCAAACCACAAGGAAGGGACACAGAGGCCTGCTGCCCTCAACCATCCCATCCCTGTGGTCCCTGTATCTTCTGCACCAGGGACATAGGCAGCAGGTTGGTTCGCATCTGAGACCTGATCTCTTCCATGGCGTCCTCCCCTGCTACAAGTATGAGACGGGGTGGCTCAGATAATAGGCATTCACATCTGTGGGCTCTAGAGGAAGGACATGCAAAACCGAGGTGTGCATGGGCTGGTCCTCCTGAGGCCTCTCTCCTGGGCTTGTGGACCGCGGGTTCTCCCTGGGTCCTCACTGGTCGTCTCTCTGTGCTGTCCATGTCCTCATCCCCTCTTCTTGGAAGGACCCCAGTCCTGTCAGACACGGGCCCACCCTAATCTCATTTCACCTGAACTGCCTCTTTTAAGACCCCATCTCCAAATACAGTCCTGCTCTGACGTCCTGGGGCTCAGGACTCCAACGTATGGATTTTGGGGAGCGTGGTGTAGCCCATGACATCCTGCTTAGGCAGAAACATACGCCTTGGCCACTTCTTCCCCCAAGTCCCATGGGGGTGAGGCACGGGCCCAGGGAAACACCACACTTGCTCTGTGTGTGTCCGAGCTGGAAACTGGACTTTGAGCTCTCTGATGAAGCAGCCAAGGGTGCAGTCGCCTCCTGGGGTATCAGGCTGTGTCGTCTGTTCCCTCGGGTGCCCATGGGACCAGCGCAGCCCCCATGCTCATTGTTAGGAAAGGCAGGGCTGACGGGCTCAGTGAGGGTGCTGGGGCTGTCTGCAGCCGGCGCCTCTCCCGCAAGACACTTCGTCAAGTACCAGGACACCTATGGGTGGAGTCACAAGTGGACAAGTGTCACGGTCTCTTTGTGCTTGCAGCGACCGACTGTCGGGGCTGGATGTGAGTGGGCCATGTGACAGGGACACTTGTCTGGGCTCTGCAGGAAGCAGTCCCTAGACGGGGGCTTGGGGCCGGGCTGTGCCTATTGTGTGGGCACTGGGATAGCCATTGGGTGTGCAGACATGACTGATGGTCCTGGGCACAAGGAAAGTGGGGAGATCAGGATGGTTCCGAGTAGGGGGCTCAGCAGCTAGGATATGGAGAGCGGAGCAGAGATCAGACCTGGGAG
This sequence comes from Lutra lutra, assembly GCF_902655055.1. Taxonomy (NCBI): domain Eukaryota; kingdom Metazoa; phylum Chordata; class Mammalia; order Carnivora; family Mustelidae; genus Lutra; species Lutra lutra. The sequence goes on from NC_062296.1 coordinate 99,684,736, forward strand.
CCCGTGTTCGGTCTTAAGGCGAGATCACGATTCTGTGGTTGGATAGGTGCACCTGTCTGGGGAGAGGAGAAAGGTCCATTGGGGTCTCCGGATGATGGAGAATTTCTGGTTGGGGTAGGATGGCTATAGGCAGACCCTGGGCAGGTGATTGTCACCCTGAAGGAAACAGCTCAGACCCAAGGACAGGGACAGCCACCAGTCGCTGCAGCTCTGTAATGGATCCAGAAAGCTCAGGTCCCTGAGCAAAGCCCCCCCTGGCCTAGTGGGGGGGGGCGGGGGGCCTGTTTTCAGTGGGCAGACCTGCAACAGAGCTGCATTTGCCATCCTGCAGGGATTCACTGCAGCGGGAGCTCTGTCTGTGGCTGGTGCAAACCGCGGGCTGAATGGGCTGTGGGCTCCATGGTTACGGCTTTGGACCTGGTAACTGGTTGCTTCTCGGTAGGAAGGGCCTCAGCTCCCTGCAGCTAACACGCAGGGTTAGGGGCATGGGCTCCAGCTCCCCGGCAGGACCCAGCCTCTTGTCCACCGTCTGCGTGGCCAGCCCTTTGCACACAGCCTGCTTCCGTGTCCCCCAGTGTAATCAGCCCATGTGCACTGCTCTCCCAGGGGCAGCGAGACCTCTGAGAAGGGTGGGGAGAACTCCAGTCTGTAGGGACAGGGTTCCTGGGGCTCAGTGTCCCACGCGTCCTCCCTCTACTAGGACACCTACAGGACAGACGAATCCGGGCTGTTTTCAGTAGTACATGGAGGCCCTTAGGATAAATACTTGGGGGAAGTTCGCCTTTCCAGAAAGTTAGCACAAGTGTTTCCTGACTCTCAGGATGTGGAGAGGATCTGCTGCGGTGCGTGATGCTAAGACAGGGTGGCGGCGTTCGCTTGCATGTAGGTGGGCTTTCCAGACAACGTGCCAGTCTGCAGGAGTGCTCCTCTCCTGCGGGTGTCCGGGAGTGCAGAAGGGGGCACCCATGTGCAGGAGCGCACCTCCCTGGCAGGTGTCCAGGAGGGGGACACTGAGGGGGCACGAGCGGCCTCCCCTGCGGGTTTCGGAGTTGGGGGGTGTCATTGAGCAACGACTCAGCATGATAAGCCTCCTTTTATGTGCTTATTGATCCTTTTTATATCTTCTTAAAAAAAGTCAATCTTTTTCTTCCTTTAGAATGGAATTGTCTTTTTGTTGTACTGTAGGAGTTCCTTTTATTTTATTTATTTTTAAGGAGGTTTCCTTTGTTTGACTGAGAGTGCGTGTCAGCACAGGAGCAGGGGGAGCAGCAGAGAGGGACTAGCAGGCTCCCCACTGAGCAGGGAGCCTGACGCGGGGCTCCTTCTCAGGGCCCCGGGATCATGACCTGAGCCAAAGGCAGATGCTTTGCCCACTGAGCCCCCAGGCGCCCCAGGAGCTCATTTTATGCTCTGGATATGCCTTCCGGATGCACTGTGCTCAAACATTTGTCTCTGACTCTTTGGGGTTCGAGATTTCATCTTTCGGTGATGTCTGCATCTGACCTGGGGCTCCAGCTCACAGCCCCAAGCCCCAGAGTGAGGCTTTGCCCACGGAGTCAGCTGCGCACTCCTCTTCCTCCCACTCTTTATTAAATCTCTTGGTAGTGTCCTTCTTACTAGAGCGTTTAATTTTGATGAAGTCCAACCTACTTTTTTCCTTTGCTTGCCCATGCTTTTGGTGTCACATTTAAGAAATCTGCCCAATCCTAGGTCATGAAGATCTTTCCTGTACTTTCTTCTAAAGGTTTCCCCAAGTTTTAGCCCTGAAATATTGGTCTTCTGTGTGGTTTTTACAGATTTTATTTATTTATTTGACACAGAAAGTGAGATCACAAGTAGGTAGAGAGACGGGCAGAGAGAGGGGGAAGCAGGCTCCTCGCTGAGTAGGGAGCCTGATGCGGGCTTGATCTCAGGACTCTGAGACCATGACCTGAGCCAAAGGTAGGGGCTTAACCCGCTAACCACCCAGGCACCCTTTCGATGTGTGTTGAATAAATATTTATGGTGTGAATTGTCATAATCCACAGACCGTAAATTTCTGGCTGTCTATTGTCATTTATTGAAAAAAAGAATTTGGGGTGCCTGTGGGGCAGTGGGCTTAGTGACTGCCTTCAGCTCAGGTCATGATCCCGAAGTCCCGGGATCGAGGCCCACCTCAGGCTCCAGCTCCATGACGGTCTGCTTCTCCCTCTGACCTTCTCCCCTCTCATGGTGTCTCTCACTCTCTCTCTCTCAAATAAATAAATAAAAGAAACTAAAAAAAAAAAAAAAGAACTTGGTCAAGGTATAACTACATACAATAAAACGGACTCAATTTCAGGGCACAGGTTTACTATCTGACAAACACAACCACAATCAAGGTACAGAACCTCCCGTCGCCACAAAATACCGCTCCCTGGCCGCCTTCCCAGCCATCCCCGGGCCGCGAGGCAACCAGGGCTCTGCTCTGTCACTTCAGATTCGATTGGGCTTATCTAGAATCTCCTACGCTCGTCCTTTTGTGTCTCGCGTCTGTTCAACATAATGACTTTGACGTCTGTGGGTCGGACGTGTATCAGGAGTTCTTTCGCGTTTATGTATCGCATTTTTTATTTTTCTAAAAAGATTTTAGTTTTTTGAGAAAGAGAGATATATAGAGAGAGACAGTGCAGGTGGGGGCAAGGGCACAGAGAGAGGGAAACAGAGACAGAGAGTCCGATGTGGGGCTCGATCCCAGGACCCGGAGATCCCGACCTGAGCTGAAGGCAGAGGCTTCACCCCGGAGCCCCCAGGCGCCCCGCATTCAGTTTGATAGGTGGGTAATATTGCATGGTAGATATCCACGCGAAGTGTGATACTGGTGCTTTTCCCGAGTTTTGGCAATTATACAAGAAATTGCTACAGACGTTCATGGGCCACTGTGTGTTTCATTTGTTGCGTCAAACCCAAAGCAGAATTGGTGCTGCATTGTGTACTTTAACGTTTTTTTACTTTGTTTTCAGGGGTTTTCTGTGAGAGCGCATGCGAGAGTGGGGGAGGGGAAGCCGCAGAGAGCGCGTCCTAAGTAACCTTCGCCCTGAGCGCAGAGTCTGCCGTGGGGCTTGACCTCGGAGCCCTGAGATCTCGACGCCAGGTGAAAACAACCGAGCCACCAAACACCGCTTGCATTTTCCTGCTAACCGGCAGGACGGAACCTAGTTTTCCGATGTATCAGGTCCATTCCGACCTGCAGCTGCAAGAGTTCCCACGACCCCATCGCTACAATGTAACTTGTTCAAACGATGTTTACTGCTCTCGTTTTATTTGCGTCTACGACGACTATTAACGTGGAGGGCCACATGCATCTTTGGGTTAGGGTTAGGGTTAGGGTTAGAGGGTTAGGGTTAGGTTTAGGGTTAGGTTTAGGGGTTAGGGTTAGGGTTAGGGTTAGGGTTAGGGTTAGGGTTAGGGTTAGGGGTTAGGGGTTAGGGTTAGGGTTAGGGTTAGGGTTAGGGTTAGGGTTAGGGTTAGGGTTAGGGTTAGGGGTTAGGGGTTAGGGTTAGGGTTAGGGTTAGGGTTAGGGTTAGGTTAGGGTTAGGGTTAGGGTTAGGGTTAGGGTTAGGGTTAGGGTTAGGGTTAGGGTTAGGGTTAGGGTTAGGGTTAGGGTTAGGGTTAGGGTTAGGGTTAGGGTTAGGGTTAGGGTTAGGGTTAGGGTTAGGGTTAGGGTTAGGGTTAGGGTTAGGGTTAGGGTTAGGGTTAGGGTTAGGGTTAGGGTTAGGGTTAGGGTTAGGGTTAGGGTTAGGGTTAGGGTTAGGGTTAGGGTTTAGGGTTAGGGTTAGGGTTAGGGTTAGGGTTAGGGTTAGGGTTAGGGTTAGGGTTGGTTAGGGTTAGGGTTAGGGTTAGGGTTAGGGTTAGGGTTAGGGTTAGGGTTAGGGTTAGGGTTAGGGTTAGGGTTAGGGTTAGGGTTAGGGTTAGGGTTAGGGTTAGGGTTAGGGTTAGGGTTAGGGTTAGGGTTAGGGTTAGGGTTAGGGTTAGGGTTAGGGTTAGGGTTAGGGTTAGGGTTAGGGTTAGGGTTAGGGTTAGGGTTAGGGTTAGGGTTAGGGTTAGGGTTAGGGTTAGGGTTAGGGTTAGGGTTAGGGTTAGGGTTAGGGTTAGGGTTAGGGTTAGGGTTAGGGTTAGGGTTAGGGTTAGGGTTAGGGTTAGGGTTAGGGTTAGGGTTAGGGTTAGGGTTAGGGTTAGGGTTAGGGTTAGGGTTAGGGTTAGGGTTAGGGTTAGGGTTAGGGTTAGGGTTAGGGTTAGGGTTAGGGTTAGGGTTAGGGTTAGGGTTAGGGTTAGGGTTAGGGTTAGGGTTAGGGTTAGGGTTAGGGTTAGGGTTAGGGTTAGGGTTAGGGTTAGGGTTAGGGTTAGGGTTAGGGTTAGGGTTAGGGTTAGGGTTAGGGTTAGGGTTAGGGTTAGGGTTAGGGTTAGGGTTAGGGTTAGGGTTAGGGTTAGGGTTAGGGTTAGGGTTAGGGTTAGGGTTAGGGTTAGGGTTAGGGTTAGGGTTAGGGTTAGGGTTAGGGTTAGGGTTAGGGTTAGGGTTAGGGTTAGGGTTAGGGTTAGGGTTAGGGTTAGGGTTAGGGTTAGGGTTAGGGTTAGGGTTAGGGTTAGGGTTAGGGTTAGGGTTAGGGTTAGGGTTAGGGTTAGGGTTAGGGTTAGGGTTAGGGTTAGGGTTAGGGTTAGGGTTAGGGTTAGGGTTAGGGTTAGGGTTAGGGTTAGGG